>NW_027554082.1:0-122073 GCF_045843805.1 Urocitellus parryii
AAGAAGGGGGGGGGGGGGTGTGTGTGATATAAGAGAGTGTGGGGGAAGTGGAGGAAGAGGAAGTGGAGGAAGGAGGAAGTGGATGAAGGAAGAGGATGAGGGAAGAAGAAGATAGAGAGGGAAGGAAGTGAGAGAAAGGAGGAAGAAAGAAGATGAGGGAGAAGAGGGGAGGGGGAAGGAAGAAGAGGGGGAAGATGAGATGGGGGAGAATGGGGGGAAGGAGGGGGGGGAAGAGGAAAGAAGGGAAGAAGGAAGAGGGAAGAGGAGAAAAAGGAAGAAGAAGGGAGAAGTGGAAGGAGGGGAAGGAGAAGAGGGGAAGGAAGGAGGAAGAGAGGGGGAAGGGAGAAGGAAGAAGGGGAAGAAGGGGGGGAAGTAAGAAGATAAAGAAGGAAGAAGGAAGAGGAGAAAGAAGGAAGAAGAGGGGCTTGGGAAGAGGAAGGGGGAGGAAAGAAGAGAGGGAAGGGGGAAGGAAGAAGAGAAAGAAGAAGAAGGAAGAAAGAAGAGATAGGAGGAAGAAAGAAGAGGGAGAAGAAGGAAGAAGAGAAAGGAAAAAGGATGAAGGAAGGGGGGAAAGAAGGAAGAAGAGGGGGAAGGGAGAAGGAAGAAAAGGGAGAAGGAAGAAAGGAGAAAAGGAAGTGAAAGAGAGAAGGGAGAAGAGGAAGAAGGAGGAAGAGGGGGAAGGGAGCCCCTTCCTCCTCATCTTCCTCCCTCCTCACCTTCCTCCCTCCTCACCTTCCTCCCTCCTCTTTTTCCTTCCTTCTTCCTCCTCTTTTCCTTCCTCCTTTCTCCTCTTTTCCTTCCTCCTTCCTCCTCTTTTCCTTCTTTTTCATCATTTCTACCTCCTCCCTCCTCTTTTTCCCTCCTCCTTCCTCCTCTTTTTTCTTCCTCCTATCTCCTTTTTCCTTCTTCCTTTCTCTTTTTTCCTTCCTCCTCTTTTTCCTTCCTCCTTTTTTCTTCCTCCTCTCCTCTGTCCTCCTTCCTCCTCTCCTCTGTCCTCCTTCCTCCTCTCCTCTGTCCTCCTTCCTCCTCTCCTTTGTCCTCCTTCCTCCTCCTTTCTTCCTGCTCGCTCTCCTTCCTACTTGCCTTCCTTCATCCTTCCTCCTCTACCTTTACTCTCCTCACCTTCCTTCCTCCTCCTTCATTCTTACTCCTTCCTCCTCTACCTTTACTCTCCTCACCTTCCTTCCTCCTCCTTCATTCTTACTCCTTCCTCCTCTACCTTTACTCTCCTCACCTTCCTTCCTCCTCCTTCATTCTTACTCCTTCCTCCTCCTTCGTCCTCCTTCCTCCTTCATCCCCCTTCTTCCTCCGTCTTCCTCTTTTTCATTTTTCCTCTTCTTCCTTTCTCTTTTTCATTTTTCCTCTTCTTCCTTCCTCTTTTTCCTCCCTCTTTTTCCTTCCTCTTTTTCCTTCCTCCTCACCCTCCTTCTTCCTCCTCCTCACCCTTCTTTCTTCCTCCTCTCCCTCCTTGCTCCTCTCCTCTTTCTTCCTCCTTCTTCCTGTCCCTTTTTCCTCCTTCCTCTTCTTCCTTCTCTTTCTTCCTCCTCACCTTCCTTCCTCCGTCCTCCTTGCCTTTCTTACTCCTCACCTTCCTTCCTCCTTTCCCTCCTTCTTCCTCTCCCTCCTTCTTCCTGGTCCTCCTTCCTAATCTGTCCTCCTTTGTCCTCTCCTCTCTCCTTCTATTTCCTCCACTTCTTCCTTCCTCCTCACCCTCCTTCCATTTCCTCCTCTCCCTTCTTCATCCTTCCTCCTCTACCTTTTCTCTTTGCCCTCCTTCTTCCTCCTTCTTCCTCCTTCATCCTTCCTATTTTTCCTTCCTCCTTCCTCCTCTTTTTCTTCCTCCTCTTTTTCCTTCCTTCCTCCTTTTCCTTCCTTCCTCTTTTTCATTTCTCCTTTTTTTCTTCTTGTTCTTCCTTCCTCCTTTCCCTCCTTCTTCCTTCCTCGTCTTTCTCCTTCCTTCCTCCTCTCCCTTCTCCTTTCTTCCTCTTCTCCCTCCTCCTTTCTTCCTCCTCTCGCTCCTTCCTCCTCTCCCTTTTTCCTCCTTCCTCCTCTTCTTTCTTCTTCCTTCTGCCGTGCCTTTTTTCTCCTTCCTCCTCTTCTTCCTTCTTCTTCCTTCTTCCTTGCCTTCCTTCTTCCTTCCTCCTCGCCCACCTTCCTCCACGCCCTCTTGCCCTTGGCGCCCTCTGCGCCCCTCCTTCCTGCTCGGCCCTCTGCACTTGGCTCTCCTCGCCCTCCGCACCCTCTGTGCTCGGCCCTCCTCGAACTCCTTCCTCCTCACACTCCTTCCTCCTCACACTGCTTCCTTCTTGCCCTCAGCCCTCCTTCCTCCTTGCCCTCTGCCCTCCTCTTCCTCCTTGCCCTCTGCCTTCCTCTCCCTCCCTCCCTCCTATCCCTTCTCCTTCCTCCTCCCTCTCCTTCTCCTCCTTCCCCCACTCTCTGCTTCCTCCTCCTCCCTTATTCCACCTTCCTCCTCCTCCCTAATTCCTTCCTTCCCCCTGCCTCCCCCTCCTTGCTCCCCCTGCCTACCCCTCCTTCCTCCCCCTGCCTACCCCTCCTTCCTTCCCCTGCCTCCTCTCCCTCTTCCTTCCTCTCCCTCTCTTCCTCTTCCTCCTTCTCTTCCTCTTCCTCTTCCCACTTCCTCTCCCTCCTCTCCTTCTTCCTTCCTCCTCTCTCTCCTTCCCCCTTCTCCTGTCTTCCTCCTTCCTCCTTCCTCCCCCTCCCCCTCCTTCTCCCTCCTTTCTCCCCCTCCTTCTCCCTCCTTGCTCCCCCTCCTTCTCCCTCCTTGCTCCCCCTCCTTCTCCCTTCTTGCTCCCCCTCCTTTTCCTCCTCCTCTTTCTCCTCTCCCTCCTTCCTCCTCCTTTTTCCTCTCTCCTTCCTTCTCCTCTTCCTCCTCTCTTCTTCCCTCTCCTTCCTTCTTTCTCTCCTTCCTTTTTCCTCTTCTTCATTCCTCCTTCCTCCTCGCCCTCCGTCCTTCTTCCTCCTAGACCCCCTCGCCCCCCTTCCCCTGCCCCCGCCCCCTTCTTCCCCTCCTTACCCTGTCCTCCTCTGCCCTCCTTCCCCCATTCTCCGTCCTCCTCTGCCCTCCTCCCCCCTTCCTCCTCTGCCCTCCTCCCCCCACCCTCCTCTGCCCTCCTCCCCCCCACTCTCCTCTGCCCTCCTCCCCCCGCCCTCCTCTGCCGTCCTCCCCCCTTCCCTCCTTCCCCCCTGCCCTCCTTCCCCCCCTCTGCCCTCCTTCCCCCCCATGCCCTCCTTCCCCCCCTGCCCTCCTTCCCCCCTTCCCTCCTTCCCCCCTCTGCCCTCCTTCCCCCCCTCTGCCCTCCTTCCCCCCCTCTGCCCTCCTTTCCCCCCTCTGCCCTCCTTTCCCCCCCTCTGCCCTCCTTTCCCCCCCCCTGTCCTCCTTCCTCCCCTCTCGATCACTTCCCTCCATGAGCCAAGTGCTGACATTTAATTATGGACTGAATGTTCGTGTCTCTCCAGTTCATAAATTGAAGTTGTGACCTCCACTGGTTCTAGGAGGTGGAGCCTTTGTGGATGGTTAGGTTTAGATGTATTTGTGAGGGTGGGGCTCCATGATGAGATGAGTAACCTCATCAGAAGAGGTAGAGGCAAGAACTTTGTCTTCCCCACACCATGTGAGAACATGTAGCCATCTTCAAGCCAGAAAGGGGCCCCCCACCAAGGACCTGACCTTGCCAGCACCCTGATCTGACTTCCAGCCTCTAGCACTGTGAGAAACAGGTTCTGTCACTTTGGCCCCAGTCTATGACATTTTGTTGTAACGGCTGGAGCAGACTTAGCCACATTTTAATACATGGGGGTTTATCTCACACAACACACACCATCCCCTCCCCACCAGCAGTCCTTTCTTTGGTCAGTGATTGCTCCCTTCTTTTGGGGACCCAGGATGGAAGGTGGCATCATTGCAGGGCTCTCCTTTCTATATCTGCCCTCCTAAGGTCCCAAGTCCACTCCATTGCCCTGCCTCATTCTCATGAATGAGTGAGAAAAAGCAAGAGCAAAATATCACCTCCCTCAGTGATGGGGACAGCACACTAAGGCTGCCACCTTCTACATGTGAACTCCTTCCCTAGCCTTCCAGGTCCCTGGAGACTTCCCTTCCAGCTTTGCTGGTCAGTCATCCTCTGCATGCATCACCCACTAGAGGCAGCACTAGGAAAAGGTTATGGGCATCTGCTTAGGAGCTGAGCCCTGGGCTTGGGTTCTGGCTGTGTAGCCTCCAAGCTTGGGTTGGACATTTGATACCTCCGAGTTTCTATTTCCTCATTTGTAAAGCTGGACGGTGTGGTTTGCACCTCGCGGGTTGGTGGCAGTCATTAGATAAGGCAATGCATACTGAGTGCTTGGCACTTATGAAAAGCTCAGTAAACAGAACTGCTGGTGTCCGTGCTGTATATGCTACCTGCCCGTTAGTCACTTAAGGGCTGTCTTGGTTTTCAGATGGACTGTTGAGGTAAAGCAGTGTTTGGGTTCAAGTAATTTTTATTTTACTTAATAATAATCCCCAAAGCAAAGGATAAGGCCCAAGATAAACTGTAAAAAGTGTTTCCTTTAAATTAAAAGGTAAAATAAAAGTTTGGAGCTTAAGAAAAAAATCTTATGTTAATATTGCTTACATTCATGGTAAGTTATTGCTAGTTTCTTATTGTGCTTAATTTATAAATTATGCTTTATGCTTTGTGCATATAGAAAAAAAGCATGGTATATATATAGTTGAGTGCCATTTCAGCCATTCACTGGGGTCTTGGGACATCTCCCTGAGGATCAGGAGCACGCCGTGTTGGGCTGTTGCCGTGTCTTGCACACCGAAGAAGATAGGTGTGTGATGCCCTCCTCACGGGGGCACCCACACACTCCAGGGCTGCTCTCTGCTTGGCCATGGTCGGGAAACTGAAGCCCCAGATCCCTCCATCCCTGGGGACAGCAGCCTTCTCACAAACGTGCCAGTCACTCCTTTGGCCCGTGGTCCCTGCCACCTCATATTACATTTCATTCATCCTTTTTGTATGTGTGCAGTTGCGCCAAGTGACTTTGAAGATCAGAGTTGGGTGCCATGCCTCCTGGGCACTGAGCACCTTGCAGAGTGGGACCCACAGCCAGTGCCGGGTCAGGATTGCCTGGGAGGTGGCTGTGAGTCTGTGTGACATTCTCTGGACACAGTGCTTCCCCTTCAGGGCCTGGGTGCCGTCCTCTCAGCTTCCCACTGTTGAAATGTCCTCCCTGTGCTGCCTCGTCCCTTCTCCCTTGTTGTCTGCCTTTGCCTTCTGCCCTCTCCCTGCAGCTGACATTTCCGTGGGGGAGAGGCCCAGCCTCAGACCCTGCGTAGACCCTCATGGGAGCCCAACTCCCAGGGGAGGGTGTATTCCCAAGAGTCTTGGGAGTGGAAGAGCAGCAAGACCCGAGCATGGCAGGTGACACCAGCGAAGGCCAGGAAAACCTGCTGACAAGCTTCCCTGGGCAGCGGTGGACGTGAAGCCCATAACTACCAGGAGGGCAAGGAGGGATGCCTCATTTAATAAATGAGATGTGACTTCCAGGTTCCTCTGTCTCATGGATTGGAAAATAGCTTTCCTGTTTTGCCAGCATCCTGCTGAGCAAATCTGAGAAAGTTTTTCCTGCCCAAGGCTGAGCTCAGGGCTCTATCCTCATAACTCGGGGTATGAGCTACAGTCAAAAGAAGCAGAGGGCGATGGGCGTGCTGCTCGGAAGAGAATTTGCATTTCATCAGGCTGCCTGGTGCTGCAAACCACCGTCTGTTTGGGCTTTTTGCTTGCAGTCATTCTCTATCTGGTTTCTTTTCCCCTTCCGTTTGCTATTTGTTCTCTCATCCACTCACTCAGTGATGTGTTTATTCATCACTCGGTGTTTGTGGAGCCCCTCTTATGTACCACATGCTGTGCTCTTCTCCAAGAATATAGCCTGCACAGTTCCTGCCTTTCTGGAATCTTGAATGTAGAAAAAAACCCAAATTACACAAGGAGTTACTTGCCACCCTGAGAAGCTATAAGCAGCAGGGACAGGGCATGGTGCACCTGCTGGGCCATCCGACAGGTGATCCTGAACTTGTCTGTTGGGAGGATTCAGTGGTTTTAAAAAATATGTCCACAGTCCTCCTTCCCTTCAGGAGTAGAGCCAAACTCTCCTTCCCTGGGTTGCTGGGCTTCTAACAAATCGGAGAAAGCAGAAGGATGGTACGTGCCCTAAGGAACTGGGTCATAAGGAGCCTCTTGGGCTTCCACACTGGTGGCTCCATCACACTCTCCCACATGCGCTCTCTCTCTCTCAACTCCTTACTCTCTGGAAAGCTGGCTTCCATCTTGTAAGTGCTGGAGACCAGGAGCTGGAGCTTCAAGCCAATAGCCCCATGAGTGGGTGTGGAAGTAGGTCCTCGAGCCCCAGTCAGGCCTTCGGATGATGCAGCCTCACCAGAGACCCAGAGCCAGAACCACTCAGCCATGCTGCTCTGGACTCCTGAGCCTCTGAACTGGAGATCATATACAGGCTTATTGTTATAAACCACAGAATTTATGGTTATAAACCATCACATGTCACACAGCAATAGATAATTACTCCAGGATAAATTCCTGAATGTCCTGCTCATGCATGTTATAACCTCACTTTGGGCTGATGGCCTGACTGTGCATAGAGGTCTCTTCTGCAGTTGGTAAGTCCTCTTCCATCAGAATGTAGAGGGCATTCGCCCCTCACAGCCACCAAGGGTGCCGATGTTGAGGGTGTTGATGGGTCCAGCCTTCCTTCCCCATCCCGGACACATGGACACTGAGAGGTAACGCACATTGTTCTCAGCTGCTGCATTTCGAGTCCCCTGTTACACAGCACTAGATAAGCAATCCAGGGGGGCAAAGAGAAGCCGGGGGACTTTCTGGAGGAAATGACAGTTATACTGAGAACTGAAAGAAGAGAAAGGAACTGACCACGTGAAGAGATGAGGGTGGGAGGCGTCATCAGGCCAGGGCATGGCACACCCAAGAGCCCAGCACCTGGAATAGCCCGGTGAGATGCGGGAGAACAGGAGGCTCTGCGCCTCTGGACTGCAGAAAAGGAGGGAGCAGGTAGCAGTGTGAGAAAAGCTGGGAACATGGGTAGAGGATAGGGAGCCATGGCTCGGGGACCAGGCCATGCCAGGAATTTGGTGTGTCATCTTGCGAGCACTGGGTAGCAATGGAGGTTTCAGTCAGGGGAGCAGATTATTGGATTTTCCCTCAACTAGAAAAATGATTGCCTTGGACCCAACAGAAGTGGGGTCCACACAATGCCAGTCCTTACTTCTGTTGGCTTCGTGGGGCTGGTTGTGTTCTAGGACAGACAAGGCTGGACACAGAGGAAGTGATGATCAGAAAACAGGTTTATTAACTCAGTCAGGTCTAGAGGGGAAAAAGCTTTCCATCAGTTGATCCCTCTGAACCCCGAGTTCAGAAAGCTTTAGAACTTTTTATACCCAATGTGTAGGGGGTGGGTCTCAGGGCTGACAACCTGCAGAAGTCCACATAAAAGTAGGTTTATTCCCTACTGCTCTGAGCAACCAATTCAGGCCATCAACCCACACACTGAAAATCAGTGCCTGGGAAAGGGAAGTTCTCCCTCTTTCCTGCCATCTGGCTTCCTGGCCAATGCAGACACCTCTGTGAAGGGCCTTGGGTTGGTCTGTCTGATCGACTCCATTTCTAGAAGCAGGTACCTCACCTGAAAACTCTTTTGCAGAAATCCTTGCTGAGAGTCGAAGAATGATCATGGTGAGGCCCTCTGGAGAAGCTGAATTAAGGTTTTCTGTGGAGGAGGGGTGTGACCACAGCTGGCTCTGCTCTGCTCTGCAAGGCTTTCCTGCCAATCTCTCCAGCAGGCCAATCCCTGACCACAGCCATCGCTGTGTGAGAGTTTGAGAGTGTAATTTGCTGTCATTAGCCTCACGCAGTGGTTGTCAAACGTGTGCATCAGAATCAGCTGCACGGCTTTCCTGTACGCCACACCAGAAGGTCACATTCAGCCTGAAATGGGGCCGAGGAAGTGTATTTCTGTGACCTTCCCGAGTAGTGCTGATGATGTTGGTCTGAGGACTCCACTTTGAGAACCAGCGAAGTGGTGGAAATGTCAGTGAGGGAGCTGGGCATTGTCCTTGGCACGGCTGAATGGACACGGTCCAGCAGTTTATCTTGGAGGTTTCCCTCTTCCTTCTGTTCAGTGTCCCACCAGTTTACTAGTAAACGTGATGTGAATTCAAAGAAATCCATCGTTTCCTTTGCAAGGATTTTCTTCTTGTCCCCCTCCTTGGAGAAGAGGTTTGGTGTGTGTGTCCCTGCTGAGCGACTCCTGACCAGGGAGAATATCCTCCTGCCCGGTGTCTCTGGGCCCCGCAGGCTGCAGCTCTGCTGATTTCTGTGTCTTTTGTCTGTAGTCAGGTGTTTAGGAGAGCTTGATATTGGGCAGCCAGGATGGAATCTTCCTCACAGAGACCCCTGGGATTAGCCCAGCCTGAAGACCTGACAGACCAGCCCACTGTCCTGGGGACACAGGAAGCTCTGACACTAAGTGCTGCCTAATTCTCTAGTCTATAGGAAGAGGAGATTAAATGGCTCTTCTGCCTGGTTGGTTAGCCCCAACTCTGTTGTGTAGCCATAGATAAGTAGCCCCTTATCTCTTTCAATTTCCTGTTGCCATAACAAAAAATACCCAAGATCTGGTGACTTACAAAGAAGAGAGGTTTATTTAGCTCATATTGCTGGAGGTGCAAGAGCATAGCACCAGCATCTGTGTGGCTTCTGGAGGGTGAAGGCTTTGTGGCAGGTGGCGTCACGTGGTGGGAGTACATGTGTAGTGGTGGATAGGTATGCGCAGAAGATGCCAAAACACCAGGGTAAGCTAACTTTATAACACTTCTGCAGTAACTAATCCAGTTTCTCCACCCAACTCACTCCTGCAACCTAACTCGGTCACTGGGAAAAGACATTAACCCATTCACGGTCTGATTACCTCTTAAAGGTCACACCACCTCTTGACATGCAGCTGCTGATTTCTGCGTCTTTTGTCTGTAGTCAGGTGTTTAGGAGAGCTTGATATTGGGCAGCCAGGATGGGGAATCACCATTTAGTTCACAATTTGTGAGTTTTGGAGTGACACACCACGTCTACATGGTCACACCTCTCTCATGAAGTGCATCTGCTTTACCTCGTTGATCCTGTGGTGAGTGGGTTTGAGTTTTCATTGCATCCTGGCAGCTCAGTATTCTGGACTTGGGAGGTGAGGGGTCAGAAAACCAAACTGAAGTTAAATGCCTTGCAAAAACCTCTCCAGATTCGTCAGGCGGGACATGGAAGGTGAAATGTGGTCTTGTTCACAGACTATTCATTCAGCAGGTCAGGAGGCCTGAGCAGATTTCCCCCATCTTCAATGATGCTTGGCCTGGACCCTGATGCCAGGGAGCTGCCCAGGGAGCCAGGTTCCTAGCCTCCCTCATAATGAAAAGTCTCCTCTTATAACTACTTTAGATGCTTCAGAGATCGCGTGGCTTTTAATCAGTTTGTTGTTTGCCTGGAAATATCCAGTCTCCCCTGCCCAGCGGGTGGCCAGCCAGTGTGTGTTGAAGGGAACTGAGGGGTGGAAAGAGTTCTGGCTCTCCTCTTTCAGGGAATAGGCTGCTCCAAGGTGCTTCTCACCTTGGTGACAGTTTGCTTTGGGCCCATTTTCAATCTCAAAGCCACCCTTGGCCTCACACGCCCGCGGCCCCAACAGATTCTTCTTGAACTTGAGTTCCTGGGTGGCCCACCCTCCATTGATCTTCTCTGTGGTCCCAGGTCTTGGAGTTGTGCACAGTTATGACAGATGCATTGAGGTTGGTTGGCATGGGTAGAGGAAAATACCACTTGGTACCCAAACCCCTGACTGGAAGACAGATGGCATGCTGCCATCTGAGAACTCAATGCCCAGTCATGTGAGGACGGTGACATTGCTTCAGACAAAAGAATTGGATAGGATGAAATAGCTGACCACGTCCCTTTGCCTGTCACCCGTGGTCACATTTCAGTTGCACAGTTTGTGATGGCTGCCTGATTCCACTCCAGCGGTGCCAGCGCTCCCTATAGACCCATCTTTATGCACAGCGCCTGCCCTGGCACTGGGATCAGGGCCTCTGCCCCTGGGGCCGCCATCTTGGAGTATTTCATTGGGATGAGCGTTACTTCTCCAGTACCTACCACGACTCGTGGTCTCCACCCGTGTTGGCCATTGTGATGAGTGACCTCCTGCTCCTCAGCCAGGTGTGCAGTATCCTTTGCTCCCTCCTAGGGAGATGAGCACACAGCAGGCCTGATGAAATGGGGGTTTTGAGGAAGCAGCAGAGAGTCAAAGACTAGATGAAGTGGAGCCTGGGACGGCCGCTGGTTGTGTGGTGTCACAGACTCCGTGACTTCTTTTTCTTCCTCTGTAAGAGAACGAGTAAACAGCAGCCATTCTCAGGAATCCTCCAGATGCCAATGTGACATTAGTCAGAGCTGAGAGGTCATTAGTGAGAACGCTTTATACATGGAAGCTAGGGCCATGGTCACCCGTCATGAAAGGCGAGGCAGACAGTTGTGCGGAGAGCTCATCTGCAGAGGAGGCTTAGCCAAGGGGCTGCTCCAGAAGATTCTGGCCCAGGGATCCAGGCAGTACTGAGTTAATAGCCTCGAGTGCTGACTTAGGCCTAACAAATGGGGAAAGGCCTGGTTTAGGGCCCAAGGGGTGCATTAGAGGCTGCTTGAAGTGTTGGGGATATGGGTTACCATGGGGACATGATTAATAAAACACCTTGTCCCTATCCTCATGAAGAGTTCAGTCCAAGACAGAGGACGTCAATTAAAGAACCACACAAATAAATGAGGATCTTCAAACCTGATAGATCTGCCTCAAAGGGAGAGGGGTACGGTGCCAGGCGAACTGGCCTGGCCCAGTGAGGAGTCCAGAGGAAGAGGAGGAGAACCGACCAGGATAACTGTTGCACCCCAGGAGGGCACCTGAATGTGCAAGGAGGAACGAGGGGGTGGAGACTTTGGGTTCAGCAGAAAGGTGGCCACGCAGGCCAGCTTAGCTGGAGGGAGTTGGATTCCCGTGTATTTGAGTTCTATTTCATATGTCATCTTTACCCCCAAGATTTTACGGCTACCCACTTGCCAAGCAGGTGATCATCTGGATAATTGGGAAGAAGGAGGGTCTGAGGAAGGAGGCGAGGGGAGAATCCTGAGTGTCTCAACTTCAAGGAGAATTCCCTGGAAACGTTTGAATTATCTCAGCCAAAGTGACAGCACATGGTGGAGCCCTGCTGTCTCAGAAACTCTGGAAGGATGCTGATCCCCCTAAGCTCATACCAGCTCTGCTGTGTTACCTCCTGAAAGTCTAGGATCGCCTTTCTGCTCGGGGGCTGCCTCCAGGACCTCGGGCTATGGCATCCCTGCTCCCAGCATCTCCATTCCTCAGGCCTGCTACCCATCTAGTTGCACCTGCCACTTCCTCTCCCCCCAGAAGAAGGGGTTCAAGTCAGGCCTAGAAGTTTCCATGTGGACTCCCTGGCCATTGAGGAATATCCCAGTTGCCTTCTAGTCATGAGAAATACCCCAGAATCCATCCTGGAAGCTTCTGCTCCTGTAATTAGTAGAACATTCCAGGTTGTGGTGAGGGGGTTATTTTGGTATTTAGGGCAATTTATCTTGATGGAAAGGCGAGATGTGATGTCTAAATTAAGAAGTGCGTGGGAGGAAGCATAGCACATTTGCCTTTGAAATTGGATTATTTACAGTAAGACAGGAAGAGAACTGTGAGGTTTTGTTGGCACAGGCCTTGGCTTAATTGCCTGGAGGAACCAGGATCGAAGGCATTGGCAGTTCCCGTGTTAACTGGGAGCAGAACTTTCCACGGGCTGCTCTAGCATGCTCAGTCTCGACCGGAGCTCCCCACAGGTTTGTGGATGGCTCCTGTAGGGCAGACGTCCAGCTCTTGAACTTGATGTGCCAGCAGCAAGGCCCTGGCCAGTGTAAGAGGGGACAGCATGAGCCGAGCTGTGAAAGGCCCTTCCCATGTGGCCATGACTTTCTCCCTGCCTGGTTGACTTAGTCCACTGGGGCTGCTCCAATAAAATATCATACACTGAGTGGCTGGTAGGGAACAGGGACTTATTCCCACAGTTCTGGAAGTCCAGGATCCAGGCGGCAGCAGAGTCGGCGTCTGGTGAGGGCCTGCACTCTAGTTCACAGATGGTGCCTTCTCACTGTGCCCTCGGATGGGGGAATGGCAAACAAGCTCCTTCCAGCTTCTTTCATAAGGGCACTTATCGCATTCATGAGGCCCCCACCCTTGTGACCTAATCATGCTTTCTGAGACCCATCTCTTAAGACCATCATCTTGGGGCTTAGGATTTCAACATGTGGATTGGGGAGACACATATTCAGACCATAACACTGACCCCTGGAATTCCATCCCTTCCCTGGCTCTGGCCACTTAACTCACATTTCGTCCAAAGGCCATGTCCTCTGGTACAACCAGGCCCCGCAGGCTCCTTCCCCTCCTATACCCCTGGTCAGTCCCTATGTATCCTCCACCATCCAGAAAAGTCACCTCCTCCATGAAGGCGGACCAGGAAAACCTCTAAATCAGGACACTCTCTTTGCACTCTAGGTCCCCGTGGCTCAGCAGCGTGTAGAGTGGAAATTCAGCTGAACAGAAGGACCGGGCCCTCCTGAGCCCCTTCCTGTGGGCTCCTAGTCATTCCGGCACCCGTTGCTCTAACTTGGGCCTGTCCCTGTGCACACTTACTGTCTCCCCACACAGACGGTGTGTTCCCACTGAGCAAGGCCTAGGGTTGATTCCTCTTTACTTCACCAGGCACCTCCAGGGGCTCAGTAGATGTCTCTGAATCCATTAGGAGAGCCCATGCAAAGGCAAGCTAGTGTTCTTATTAGGGCAGTTCAGGCTGGGACAGGTCGTGGAGATTTTGAATAGGCTTTTCAGGAGGAGTGGACGGTGCATGGGGTTTTCATAGATGAAAGGGCTTAGGGAGCACCCAGGACTGCAAAGAGTACACATGAAGTCACAGAAATGAGAGAAAACGTGAGCGTGAGGTTGGGGGTCCCCAAGAAGGTCCATCTCACTAGAGTAGAAGGGTCCCCCCTGGAGAGTAGAGGAGAATGGCTGGTTTCACAGAGGCTGTAACACTGGCAGGTGGAGGGGTAGCAGGGAGCCATGGGAAGTTCTTGAGAAAGGATGTAATCATAGTGTTGCTTTGGATATGCACTGGAGAGCAAGGCGCCAAGATGTTCTGCACAAGAAGCATTCCTGTCCAGGGTGATGGGCCACTTGTCTGCCATCAGTAGAAGAACGGAATCCCACAGCTCCTGGTGACGTGTTGATTTGGGGGCTGAAAAGCCACGTGAGTCAGTCGGTCTTTCAGTGTGGAACGTTAAGAAATAGCCTTTCATTGGTGAAGGTAGTTGACTTGGGAGGGAATTGTGACTCTGACCCTGAGGCCCACTCCACGCAGGTGGGGCACCTTCTGCAGGTCTATGGCATGGGCAGGGGTCGACCTGCAGCTCTGTTTTAATTTGCTGAGTGGAACAGGCTTTGGCCTTGACATGTGGGTGGATGAGGAGAAACTCCCTGATGATCCAGAGCAGCCGTGGAGGTCCTGTGGGCCCTTCTGCCATCTTTCTCTGCTTCCCTTGGCAGAGTGGTAGCTGGACTCAGTCCCTGCAAAGAGTGTGTCAAAGACCTTCACTGTGTTTCCTGTGCCACAAACTGGGTGGCGGGCGGTTCTGGAGGTGAAAGGTCCAGTCAAGGCACGGGCTAGCTTGGCTCTCCTGGGGCTCTGAGCCTCGAGCTTCCTCTGTGGCTGGGGATCCTGGGTGTGCCTCAGCTTATAGGCCCGTCTCTCCAGTTTCTCGCCTTCTTGGTGGCCCGCCCTCTGTGCTCCTCCACGTCTGTATCCTCCTCCTCTAGGAGGACTTCTCGGTGGACTTGGTCTGTCCTAGAGCAGGACGGCCTCATCTCAAGACCCTCATCTTAATTCTGAGCCCGTTGGTAAACAAGCTGGTGTTCATAGGTATGGAGGGTTGTGACCTGGCTGAGGGGACTCCGGGGGGTCCCAGTTCAACCTGCTGAGTAGGAGGGAGTATTTCTATTAAATCAAATTTTTGTTCTTTTTTTTTCCCCTCAATGGTCACGGGTGGAAAGTGAAATACGTTCTCAGGATTAAAGTCTGTTAAATCAGCAGTGTCTTATAGCTACTCTGTCTTTTGTGAGAATGTTGGTAATAGCAGTTCCACTGACCCCTCACCTCCCGCAGAAGGTTGGACTGAAAATGAAATAAAACAAATTAGTGGAAACTTCAAAGGATTTCCAGAGAGATGGAAGTGAGAGATGGGTTTTAGTAAGATTAAAAAAAAAAATCTCTCTCCCCAAAGTTTCTGGGCCTCGGGGTTCTCTGAAGCAGATTTCCTTGGCTGGAAGGAACAGAGGAGGAGAGCTGGCGAGTGTGGTGGCTTGGGACACAGCCTGACGGTGGGACGAGGCTGAGCATGCCCAGGTTTGCTGGGAGATCCTGTCAGTACAGCCTTGTGTAAGGTTTGCTTCAGTGATAGCCATGTGTGGGCCCAGGCGAGGGGAGAGTAGGAGACGCACTGGGCTTGGCTGGCCCTGAGCATGGGGCGTGTACAAAGAAAAACTAAGTTGGCAAATATTTTAAAGAAATGAATGCTGACCCAGCACAGGAGATGGAGGTGACGAGCAGCTGCGGCCTCCTTGGAAGGGATGCGCTGGTGAAGTCCTCGCTGGCTCGGCCACGTGGCCCAGCACGCTGTGTGTGTGAGCAGGCATGTCCTGAGTACTCCTGAGCTCTCTGGTGCCCCTTACTTGAAGTTGAACTTGAGGAGTGTCATTAGGCCTCTGGGGAAAGCCATTTCTTCTTGCTGTGGTCATGTCCAGCTCAGACAGATGGACATAAGCCCTGAAACCATGAAGGGAAGCCTGGTGCTTACGAAGGGTTGGGCTTGGGAGGGGTTTCCCGAGAAGGCCGAGCTGACACGTCCTGGAGCTCTGTCCGTGTGGCTCCCTTGGAGATCTTACCCCCCCCATCCAATCCTCCTGTCTGCTGGGGTCCACCAACAAGGTTGAAACAAAGCAGGGGGGTTAGTCATTGTTTACCTTGGTCACTTGGTGAGCCTTGAGCACTCAGACTAGAAAGATGGGCAACGCTTGATCAACCTAAGAAAGGGGTCCATGCTGGCCACGCTAGCCACTGGGGAGAGAATCCCTGGATGGGCCTCGACTTAGGATGGTTTGACCTTGCAATGTTTCCAGCCTGATGGGGGTTTATGGAGACTCCACCACCAGTTGAGGAGCCTCTGCACTAGGGAGTATGCCGCAGCCCGGTTGGCTGGGCAAAATAACCGGGGGTGACAAATAACTTGTGTACGTTGATATAGCAGGAGTGGAAGCCGTTTATTGTAGGACAACAGAGGTATTTATACATTTTGCACAGTTTATCTTAATTAGCATAAACTAGATACATCAGTCAACCAATAAGGAATCTCCACACTTAATGGCTCCTGTTGTTACTTCTCAAACCATTCCCTCTGGCATTTTGCCAGGCACCATCCAGACTTGTTTACGAACTCTAACATTCCCCTGGCAAAATACCAGGTGTTATTTTGACTTGTTTACAGACCTTAACAGGAGTAGAAGGGGGAGTGGCCTATAAAAAGGTCAGCCTCATGGTCTCATGGACCCCTTGTCCTGTTGGGAGGAGAGTGGACAGAGGAGACATAGAAGGGACCCCTTGTAAGCACAGGCTGAGAGTGAGCCTGGTGACCCTAGTGGCAGTTCAGGGTTTGGATGGTCCTCAGCATGGATCGCAGGTGCAGCTGGACACGGGTCAGGGCTTGCAGGTGCTGAGGGAGAGAGCCAGGCAAGACTCAGGACCACGAAGTGTGGATTTCCTTTCACCCCGAGATGCTGCTGAGACAAAGTTGAGCAGGTGAGGCGAGGCGGTAGGTGGCCTCCCCGCTCTCCAGCCACTTTAAGAAGGGAGCCGGGAGACAGTAAGCCAGGAGGATTATGGCCATGGGGCTTAGGCCAGAGAAGCAGAAGCCAAAAGGAATTTATTAAACATGTCTCACACTCCAGGATACTTGAGAGGCCACCAAATGCATTTTGAAAGTCATCTTACTAATTGAGAGGGGAAAATAAATGAATGGACGTTAAGTGAAAATCTGTTTTTCCAGCTGGGAGCCTGATACAGCTCCAAAAAAGTGACTGTTTAGTTGGTTCACCAAGGTCAAGAGAAGGGTACACTGGCTACCCATTGACTTTTTGATCATGAACGCAGCTAAGTAACAGGAGAGTCTGGGTAGAAATACTCTGCATGCCAAGAGAATCAGAACCGGGTGCCTTGGAGCACATGGACTTGACCCACATGAGAACTCTGTAGTCCAGATACTATTTATTCGCAGTCTCCGCCCAATCCTTAGAAATGTGGTCACCTTCTTCCTCAACCTTCATTAGATGAGAAAAGAAAAGACATACAGAGGGATAAGGTCTTGCGGGACACCGGCCTCCTAACAACCAGGAGATAGGAAAGCAGATGCCCCCGTGACAATGAAGCCACGTGTGACCAATGACCACATGTCACTCATACAGATGCCACCTCTACCACAGCCCAGCTGGGGGTGGCTCTAATGAGGGGCCTGACATCCTCCCCTGCCTCGGGATGACTGAGGTGGTCATGAATCCGGTCATCACAGGGCGGTTAGTGTTTCCTAGACAATTCTGAGTCATCAGTGCAGACATTAAGAAAATTAGGGATGCAGGAAAATGAGCCTTGCCTTTGGGAACGACTTCTGTCAAAATAAATTAGTAAGGGGACCCTCTGCCATGGGAGCCCTGCGTTAGCGAGGCTGTCTGGCTCCCTCGTGGCTCTGAGTGAGATGGAGCTCCGCTCCATTAGGTTGAGCACAGCTGTCGATGTGGCAGGATGTGAGAAGTGGGAGGTGGCCCTGTGCGGCGATGTGGCACTGAGGCAGGTGGTGAGCCCTGCTGCCTCTGCAGAGGTGAGCCTCTGGGTTCTCCCTGAGAAGCAGTGGCTCTCATTATGTGTCCCTGGTCAGATGAATAAGACTTCAAGGAAGGCCCAGGGCCTGCCCAGAATCTGTCATTACCATTCACATTTGCTTCCTAGGGCCATAGCAGGGTACCACCAACCAGGTGGCTTAGAAACAACAAAGAGGTATTACCCTGGGTTCTAGAATCCAGAGGTCTGAAATCAAAGTGCAGGGGCAGGTTCTCTTCCAGGTCTTTCCCAGAGGACCTTGCTGGACTTGTCTGGTTCCGGGTGCTGGGCAGCAGTCTTTGGTGTTCTTGGCTTGATGATCCAACACTCCTGATCTCTGTGTCCCTCTTTCCTGTCTCTGTGTCTCTGTTTTCTCTTCTAATAAGGGAACTAGCCACCCTTATTCAGTAGGTCCTCACCTAACTAATTATGTCTGCAAAGACCCTATTTCTAAATGAGGTCACACTCTGTGTTCTGGGTAGAAGTGAATTTGGGGGAGACACTGTTCAACTCACTACATGATTCCCTGGGGTGATTTGTAACTTTTTGAGAAGGACTCCTTCCCCGCCCAGCCCCTCTTACCTTGAAGGCTAAATGAGACCCCAAGCCTCTTACTAGACCTTCTCTCCCTTTGCTTAGAGCTTTGACCCTACTAAAGTGCACATAATCCTATAAGGATGTTGTTGTTTCATCTGAAGTCTTATTACACACGGAAGCCTGAGTGTGAATGTGTCAGGTCTGGTAATGACAGTATGGATTATGAAGCAGAGCCGTACAGCATCTCTGTGGGTCCTCACTGCCCAGGCACAGAGATGGATCAGATGGCTTCGTCTTGCAGAGGAGGGGACTGGAGTTGAGACAGGTCACATAGCAGTGAACCACCAAAGTCAAGTTCAAAGCTGGGCTCCCTGCAACTTGCACTGGGGCAGGTGGTGACAGGACGGGAGGCAGAGACCTGGCTTTCCCATGGACGGGCTGCTACCTTGGACGGTGGCTCCAGCTCTCCAAAAAAGTTTTCCACCTTGGAAATGGGTTGGATCTGATCTTTAGAATGCTGTGTGCACAGAGTAAGCAATGTTCTGGGAAATTGCCTGGAAGCACTACTCTCTCCTTTGTCCCACACTCCTCCTACCAACAGCTCCTCTGTCCCCTGGCTTGGCTTTGGTGCTTGCCCTGCGTGATCCTGGAGAGCTTACATTTGGGACATGTCAAGCGCTGGTAGGGATGTGCAGGAGGGGGAAAGAATAGAGGCAGCCACCCAAGGTCCCCACAGAGTCTGAGCATCTGTCTGGGGTAGGCACCAAACAGACTTCCTGGGTGGTGCCTCCACTCTGCCATCTGGTGCTTGGGAGCTCATGTCCCCGTTCTGCTGTTAATAATCACATCTCCTTCAAGCATGGGGTCTTGCCCATCTGTATTTCCCAGGTCTCCCCAGACAGGGCTGATCAAGGGAGCGGGGACAATTGGCAGCTCCATGAGATCTTCCTGGAAAAGACAGTTTGATAAGTAACACAGAGCCCTGGGGCGGGGAGATGGAGGAGCTCTGTGCAGATTCCCAGTGGTTCAGAGATGCACCCAGATGCAAAGCAGACCAGTGCCCAGCTCTCAGCCCAGAAGAGCAAGATCTAAAGTCTCATCCTTAATTTCCATCCCAGCTCTGTGATGGGTCCTTGGATCTCCTTGGAAGGGAGTTGGCCAGGGCCTTCCCAGCAGACCGGAACATGTGCCTGAAGGCAGAGGCTGGAACACGGGGCTCGGCAATTCCTGCATGTTGTGACCCGAAGTCACCCTTTGCCATTAGCTGCTGCCTGTAGACTGGTTTCCTGCAGCTGCCCCCAAGCTCACCTTGCAGGGTGCAGCCCCTTAGGAAAGACTTTTCGGTCCCTGGAGTCCTCTGGGAGTTGGGAGACCTCTCCATTGGGCTGGGGAGGTGTACTAGCTTAGAGTTCTATAGTTTTACCTCATCTAACTGTGCCCTGCCTCGGATCCCCATGTCCACTAGGCAGTAGTGTCACCCCTCAGGATCCAGAGGACTGGCTCCAGGATTCCACCTGATCTGCAAATGTTCAAGTCCCTAATATAAAATGCAGATAGCCATTATGCTTCCTGATATATGCTTTAAATCATCTTAGGTCCCTTGTAATATCTAATGCAATGTCAATGCTGTGTAAACTGTACTGTTTTCAGTGAATAATAACAGGAAGTCTGTATATATTCAGTACAGACTCAATTTTCCCCCAGATATTTTTAAGCCACAGTTGGTTGAATCCCCTGTTCATAACTGTGGACCCAGAGGACCTGCTGTACTTAAATCGCCTGCCTGTCCTTATTGCCTGTCACTGACTCAGCGTGTGTTTTGAGGAGGGTCACAGACCACACAGCTCCTGGAACAGTGGCTGGGGGCGGGGAGCTCATCACCGTGGAGACTGGGCTGTAAGGGACAGGGTTCCTTTAAGTGTTCTGGGGTTGGGACCACAGAGCTCTTAAAGGGAAAGTGCTACTTGGGGTGAGCACCACTGCGGGGGGGGGCGTCTCAGGCTGGATATGGGGCTGCTGAAGACAGAGCAAAGGCCATGGAGCTGGAGGTGAAGCAGTGGGTGAAGCAGGTGCCGTGAGCGTGCTGGCTTCTTTCTTTTTTATCGTAACCGAGCACCATTGTTCCCTTACAGTGAGCGCCCCAGAGTTACAGGGCATGCAGCAGGGGGTGCAGCCAGGGGAAGCAGAACAGAGGGGAGAGGTCACCTGCCTGGACCTGGTGGTGAGAGAAAGAGTAGGAGGTCCCCACTCTTTGAGCTCCAAGTCACCCCAAGCTGCAGAGAACCCTAGAAAGAGGAAGGCAAGCCAGCCTCGATGGCCAACGCACACAGCTGGAGCCAGGCCGATGGGCCAGGTCCAAACCAGAGGCCAGGCTTCCCCTTCAGAGAGGTTTTTGGATTTCTTAAATAGGGAATGGGGCACCTGAAATGGCCCATTTGTCAGCAATTGATTGGGTCACCACCTGGCTGATTGGATTCTTCAGGGCAGCTGACATGCCTGATTAATGCAGGATTGGGAGTCCCCGAGGCATGATTCAGACACATCGATTTACCTTTCCTTGGTGGAAAGGGTCTTAAGAAGGTCTTAGTGGGCTCCGGTTGTTCCAGGGAGGTGAAGTCGTGGCCAATTTAATTACACGATTCTCCGGAGCTGCTGTTTTTTTCAAATGAAGAGCTGTAATGGAAGAGCTGTTATTTGCTTGCTTGGAAACTAGTGCTCTTACTATCCAGAGTCATCACCAAGCTGTGCTGGGGAGGCAAGGCCAGCCGCCACCAGCCTTCCCAAATTGTGGGTTTCTCAGGAGTCAGGTGTCAGTGGAGCAAGATGATGGAGAGTTTGGTGGTAATTGTTCCTGTAAAGTCAACGTGTCCCTGCAAGGGGCACGGGTCTGTCTGCCCTGAGCTTCTAGCCCCAGCTGTCTGATGCCACCATACCAGTGCTCATTAGCATCTCCATGGACCTTGTCACCAAGTGTGTAAAGTTGGCTCCTTGTCTAGAGGTCAGTACCTGGAGCCCGTTCTCCTTTGCCTTAGCATCCCCCCACCAGCTCTCTGGCTTTGCTAATGACATTCCTGGCCCCTTGGCCTTTTCATGACACATCCAGGCCGAGAGGACGTACAGATACCTTCTGGTCCAGGTGCCATCTGTGGTCCAGACTGCTCCCATGGGTTCAGAAGCTCAGTGGGAAGGTTGGAATTTTGCTCATCAGCTCTCTCCCTTCTTCAAATGCCAATCTTGCCCAGGAGTAGGCTTGAACATTCTTTCCCAGGTCTACAGGTCAGTGAAGGTCAAGGTCAGCCTGGTATGGGGTTATCTGTGCTGATAGCCACGCTGCTGTGGAGCCACATTATGATGTTCTGTATATCCTCTGTGTGTGTGTGTGTGTGTGTGTGTGTGTGTGTGTGTGTGAAAGAGAGAGAGAGAGAGAGAGAGAGAGAGAGAGAGAGAGAGAGAGAGAGAGGTGGGGGGAGGGAGAGAGGGGAGGACAGTCTCCCTTAGAAGGTGCATATTGCTGAGAGTCATAGCCAAGTAGGAATGATGCATGGCATTTTTGGTTGAAAGGTGATGCCAGCAAGCTATTGAGATGATATGATTATGTTAAGATCTGCATTCAATTGGATATTAGAACCCTGCTGTCCACCTGGGCCTGCTACTTTGGAGCTCTAGCGGGACTCCTGGAGAGTTCCCATTGGTTGGGGAAGTGTGGTAGGAGGGAATTCCGGAGGAGGGATTTCCTGTTGGGGTAGTGTGTCCTGGGAGAGCACCGCCAGTGTGGTTCGGCATATTTCCCGGGAGCGTGTGTGGCATTGGTGGGAGTTTCAGAAATAAAGTTTGTTCCTGCTTGAGTGGCTCGTGATTTTGTGCCCAGCTAGACTGCTGCGGCAGCATCTCATGGTGATGGAGTGGTCTTTGGCTGTAGCATAGCTCTCTCAAAGTGACTTTTAAGACAACTCAGTAGTGCCAAGCCATGGCCTCTCCAGCTGCCCTTCCAAATTCGAGAACACCCATGCATTTCTCTCTTCATCTTCTCCCTCCTCTCTATTCTTTCCATCACTCCTTCTTTTCATTTCACTCCTTTATTTCACTCACACCCTCCGTGAGCTAGGCCTGAGCTCTACAGCAGGTCTGTTGGGACACAGCAGGACCCTGATCCAGGGAGGCCCATGGTTCATCCACCCTTCCCCTCCTACTCCATTCTCCCTCGGGGCATGCCCTGCCGGCTGGGGAGTGGTCTCCCCTATTCATTCCCTGACTCCACAGCATGGCGGCACCTTCTCCAGAAGGGTCTGCCATTCTCCTCATGGGCTTTGAACTCCCACTGTGCAGCTTTCAAAGCCACAGATGGAGGATTCCCAAGGCAGGGCTGTGGTCCCCAAGCCCAAGTGGCTTCGAGGACAAGAAGAAGAACACACATAGGAAGTAGAGGGAACATGCTACTGTGTGCCATTGTGCTGGATCTGGAGGTTCTGGGGGCCTAGAGAGTCCCCAGAGCAGGTGATGGGACAGAGGCTCAGGAATAATGAGGGTGGAACAGGGTGGGAACTCAGAGTCTGCCTTTTTGGGGTGGAGGGCATGGGGGAGTAAGTGAAGCCTCTTCCCCGATGGCCAGAGCCAGCCCCACACCGCCCCCCTGAAGATTCAGCCCCCCCTGAAGATACAGCCCCCCCCTGAAGATACAGCCCCCCCTGAAGATGGGCTGTGCATGAGGCTGGGCAGGCGGCCTCCCATGTCCACTGTCATTAGAAAGGACTCTGCATGAGGGAGAGCCCCAGGCAGGAGCTTCCCCTCTCAGGCACACCCTCTGGTCCGGAGAATGGTTTTCTTGTTTTAGTGAGAGAGGAGGAAAAGCAGGATGTGGCAGAGATGGCGGATTGAGATGAAGAGCCGGCTCCCTGCAGGAGAGCAGCGGAGGGGGCAGGGGGTGAGGACCCCTCTGCTTCACCACCCCTTCTCCCTCCAGGCCTTTAACACCGGCTCCATCTCCGTCTCTGATGAGTGGTTTATTGCATTTTTTAAATTAACATGGTGTCAGATGTTAGACTCTCCTTGATTGTTTGACATCTGAAAAATAAAAACCGCTCTCTGTAAATCACACATTGATTTTTCTCATTTCTGTATTGCAGTTGGCCTCAGCCGTGACTGATGCCCATGACAGTACAGTCTTGTTTTATTAGGAATCTGAGCCATGGCGCTTTATTTCCCATTGGTGACGCCTGGTTTGGAACCAGGGATGGTCTCTGTCCGACCGTGGAGCGTCGGCCCCCAGCAGCTGTCCTGCAGGGTGGGCCTGGAGGGCCAGCTGTTCTGTGACTCTCATTTCCTTTCCTGGATCAACTCCTGCAGCAAGCTAATAAGTGACTCTGGGTGCACATCCGGGTTCCTGGCTCCTCTCCTCACTGTTCCCTGGAATGTGGGGCTGGGTTTATTATGTGAGCAACACACATAAAAGGTACAGGGCAGTAGAATTTACTGCCTGGCATGTGGTAAATGTAAATGACGTCACCTAACATTTCTAACATCATTAAGGTAAATTATAACGAAATTATAGACTTATAATAATCCCTTACAGTTTACTGATGTGTGAAACATGGCTGAGAAGACAGGCCTGCCCGCTGCCTCTAGGATGCAGGGTGCACACGTGTTCACCTTTAGCAGGAGCTTGGTGCACACATTAAATGAATAGCGCAGGCCGTAAACTCTAAGGTCAGGGAAACTGTGAAGCACTTATTGCTGTTCCAATGCTATTTCCAGATGTGTATGTCACCCCACAGGGTATGTGTGTGTCACTCCACAGGCCCTCTCCATGCTCAGTCTCTGATGTGTGCAGGGGGACGTGGTGGTGGGTCTCAAGGGGCGGCACCCAAGGCTGTCAGATCCTGCGCTCCCCCATTAGGAGATCAGAGGCTGCATTTTCAGGGCCATGGCAGATGGACAACGGGACTTCACAAGGTACCGGCTATAACCTCTAAAGACAGACTTGAGGGTCTCTGCTTCTCTCCCCCTCACTTTAGTTTCCACTGCTTGTCTATAATTGGCAAGCAGCTCTCTGGGGTGCTTGTTGAAGCATCCTCAAGAGAAACCCGAGGCAGGTGGGCAGTATTAGAAGCAGGCCAAGGTGTATTGTGGCTCTATCGTGACACACGGTCCAGTGGCCTCAGCCCTGGATTCTGACAGAGTCAGCTAGTTATATGAGGAGCCAACTGTTTTCCTGAAAGAATTGGCTTCCAGCACATCTGGAAAATAAGGAAACTGAAAGTCAGAGGCACATGTCACAGCTGACTGCCCTACCGCCTCGCCCAAATTCACGAAGGTGAATTATCAGATCTGCCCACTGACAACATGGCCTTGAGGCCATGTCCACATTTCAACTTCCTCCTAAAGGCCGAGGGTGACCACCAGAGAATTTTGAGCAGAAGAGGGAGATGCTGACCCAGCAATTCCCCTGGCAAAGGCATAGCCCTGGGGATGGGTCCCTCTGGGCTGGTTGTCTTTTCACCGCCAGGGCAGCTCAGCAAGAGGGGACTGTCATCACCAGTGTCACACAGAGCGTTCTGGATGGGAAACCTTTTACTCACATTATCTCATTGCTACTTCATCCTCCTCCCTGGTCTGGCACTCAGACTACTGGGGACCTCTGACAATGAGTGACTCGTGAGGTGGCATTTGGCTGGCTAATGACCTGAAGTCACAGGGCATCATCGTCATCATGATATTCACATCGCAGGCTCCTCCGAAAGATCTTGTGGCCTCTTTGTCCAGCATGATCTCCCGGCAGCTCAGATTTACATCCTCACTGTGTGACCAGAGATGAGTGCTAAGCTGGACCTCGAGGAGTGATGGGCTAATCGTTCCAGCACTGGGTGGACTCTGGGGTTGGTGCAGACTTTCATTATCTGCAACTAGCATGGGTTAAGTCCTGTCAGATGTCCTTTATTGGATGGGGAAAATCTCTCCCTATGGGCAACACAAAGATAAAACTGACACGTACATTGTTACCAGCTTAAAAAAAAAAAAAAAAAACAGCTACCTCATGGTTGACCTGCTTTTAAGAGTCTGTGGCTATGGGGAATGGTAGTTTGCTGTAGAGGGAACGGTCCCCAGACCTCCCTGCCTGAGCGCACAGCGTGCCCGTGGAAGGTGCCCCCAGCCAGACTGATCTGATGCCAGCTTCACTGGACATATGGCCCTTTGAGGTTGACCTGCAGGAATACTATGTCAGAGTTCCCTCCTCCACAGGCTGTGGGATCAGACCCAAACTCCTGATTGGGGAGCACAAGACCCTCACAGCATGGCCACGGGTCTCTGCATTTATGCCTGCCCTCCCTCACTCTGTCTCCCACAGCTGCCCATGGGCTATTTCTTTGTGCCATGGAGGCTCTTCTGTGGCATGAGACCGGCCCCTGGAGCTACCTTGGGGAAGAGGGTCATTGAAGGGGTACAGTAGGGCTGGAACTATAGAGGAAACCAGTGACCCTGCACCTCTAACCAATCCTACCCTATCCTCCAAGGTGGTCCACTCAGTTATTGCCCTGGATGGACCAAGGGTATCTAGGGACATGGAACACTGGTCTCTACATACCCTCGTCTTGGCCAGCAGAGAGAAGCTCTGCCTGGGCTTCTCTCCCAGCATTACTAGAGGGAGGGCCCAGATTTAAAACCCATGGGGGTCAAGAAGCATGCCCACC
The DNA here is from genome assembly GCF_045843805.1 of Urocitellus parryii. Taxonomy (NCBI): domain Eukaryota; kingdom Metazoa; phylum Chordata; class Mammalia; order Rodentia; family Sciuridae; genus Urocitellus; species Urocitellus parryii. The sequence goes on from NW_027554082.1 coordinate 25,324, forward strand.
CCTCCCAACACTGTCCTTTCTGTGAGTCAGAGACCCCAGGCTGTCTCCCACCTCCCCACAGCTCAGCCACCAAGATAGTCCTTCACCCAGCCACACAGACCTTCTGAGCAAGGTACCCAAGTGAGGAGACATACAAAAACCAGGAAAGAGTTGTGCAAAAGAGGCTGGGGAGGGCCCTGGCCTTCCCTTTGGACTCCAGTGGTAGAGCCTGTGGCAAAGTATCCTGAGAAAATCAGGCACCAGATCAACAAGAAATTGAATAAACCGAATAAAACTCTCAAGGTGGAGGGAGGAGGGTGAGACGAGATGTGTCACATCAAAGGACCCTGGGGGCTCCCTGGAAGACATGGAACTATCTCTGAGCAGGTGACCTAGGGTTGCTTCCATGGACAGGATACTGACCATCAGCCTCAGTCCTGGACAATTGCTTAAACCCCAAGTCACAGCTGAGTTCCTGCGTGAATGGTTGCACGGATCCCCTACTAAGTCCTGCACACCAAGCTGGTGGCTCCATCCTGGGGTGCCATCTTTGCAATACGTCCCCAGTAAGAAGCACAAGTCTGGTGCAGAGGAGGTACCCAATAGGTATTTATGGACTGAATAAATGAGTAACACACAAGGAGGAGTGGATTTTGTTTTATGCAGATACAGTCACGAAATGGGGGAGGACCCGTCTGTGAACAGCTCAGAAAGCTCTTAATTATTTGAATTCTCCCAGGCGGTGTTTCCCAAAACGATTCTCACAAAATACAGGTTCTGCAAGATCTTAACAGGTGTCATCTCATAAGAGGGTTCTGTTATCAAATACATTTGGGAAACAAAGTTATTCAGTTTTCTTTACTGCAGGGATTTTGAACCTTTAAAATATCAATGTAGATTCTAAGTCTTCAAGAGTACTCAGAGTTTCCAGAGTTTCATTAGGTTGGACCATATGAAATTGCAATTTTTGTAGGTTTTAAAAAATGGCTTATGGGGTAGCTTGGTAGAGGAACCCATGCTTAGCATGGGTTCGAGCCCAGCACCAAGGGATTTTTTTTTAATTAAAAATAGCTAAATAGTAGCAATTTCCTGAGTTTCAATCTAATATTTGCTTATGGAACCCTTTTTAATGTCGCTGGTGTTCCCTGGAGCTCAGTTTGGAAAACAGTGATCTCTGGGACATTGGCTTTCATTTTGAGGTGTAAAGGAGAGGGAGAGGGCTCCCAGGAGAGCATCTAAGCCACACTGGGAGGTATCTCTTGTCCTAGAGTCTGGTGTGTTCTGAGCTTGGGGGCTGGCAGTCTTTAGAAATTATTTCCCTAGAGGTTCAGGTGTAGTTCTCTCTGCCTCCACCCACAGCAGCCATTTGAAGACCTGGGAAGAGAACCCCTAGAAAGAGTAAGTGTTCATCTGCTGGAGGTCATGGTCAGCTGCTGCTTCCCGATAAGCAACGGCCTAGTTGAGCCTTGAAACCAAAGAGTGACAGTGAGCAATGACGACCACAAAGGCACAGGTCATGCGTGGGTGTGGTCGTAACTGCCCTGCATCCTGGTTGTCCATCTATGGTTGAAGAAGACTTGGGTTTGAGTTAGGATGCTGAGGGAGGGTCTGCAGTGTGTTTGGGGAAGAAAGGTCAGGGCAGCACTTGCCCTTCCTGGGGGACCCTCCTGACCACCTCCAGGAACTCCTGCATCCTTGCTGGCAGGTAGGCTCTGCTAAAGGCCCCCTCTCCCGTGTCCCTGGCTCTCTGGGACTGTCTACACCGGCTGTCATATCTGCATAAAACTAGCCCCAGTTAAGAGCCCTGGTCCCCTGCAGAAAGAGCAGACAGTGGGACTTGACAGACATGGGTTCCAAGTACCGTGTTAACCAGAGCAAGTTACTTAACCCCCTGGGATCTACTTATCTTTAACCTGCAGACAGTGGTCCTATCTCAACCCCACAGTAGTTGGAAGGATAATGTTTGAAAATGTGAAATACAGTGGCTGAAAATAGCAGGCACCCAAAATCACATGATCCCACTTCATTGCTTCTGACGGGTGTGGGGTGTGGTGGGAGCCAGCACACAACCTCCTGGGCAGGGCAGAGATTCCAGGCACCTGCAGAGCTGTTCTGAGCGCACCGTGGGGTGGGGGCTTCCTTGATCATGAGCCTCTGTTCACAGAAGCAGAGAGAATGCATCCTGTGCTGATGACGTCAGCTCCACTGACACCCCCAGGCATCCTGCCAATGGGCCCCCAGTCCAGGGAAAGCCTGGACTGAAGATCCACATTTTCTCCCTCAGCACTGCTGAGGATGGTTGCCAGGAAGTGTAGAAGGCTGGCACTGGAGATCGGCTCACTAGGTTGTCCACCTGGCAACCAGGGCTGCCTCTGTCCATGAGCCCAGGGCCCAGCTCCTAAACAGGAGGGGACAGATCAATTCCCTGGATGTCTTTTTAACCAGCATGTGTTAAAATGTGCTCCCCAAAGCCCACATATCATGTAACCTGTCAGTACAGAACCAAACAGGATTCTCAAGATTTGCATTCTTCATAATTCTCTAGCAAGATCACGAAACATCAATTATAAATATCTATGCAGGCATAGGCACACCTGTGTGTTTATATGCATATGTTTATAAAAAATACTGTGCATATGTGCACGTATACGTGTGTCCATGCCAATATCCGTGTGTCCATGCCATACATATGTGTTTAGTGTTAAATACACTGAACAGAACCCTCTTCTGGGGTACTTCACGTGGCAGGACTGAGTCCCCCAGAATTCCCTCTAGGAAACGCTGTGGTGGGCCCTTCCCTGTGCGGTTCTTCTAAGCAGGCTCTGTGTGAGTCAGACTTCTCATAGGCCAGCGTGACGATATCTTGCCTGTGTCACAGGATCTTAAAGGTACATCCAGATGGGGACCAGGCAGGTAAACACGGCCACCAGGTTGAATGCGTAGGAGACTGGGCCAGGTGTGCTCATTTAGGGCACGGTGGAGCCTTGGCAACTGAGAAGGCCTTTGAGTTCCACCCAGAGCCATTCTGACGTGTAAAGCTGCGGCTCTTGGAGTAGACCATGCTATACTCTTCCCTGAACCCAACACAGCCTGCAAAGAAGGGGGCTCACAGCCTTTCCCTGCTCAGGAGGGGAAAGTTCTGGAATAACACAAACTTGGGGTTGGCAAAGGAGCTTCAGCTGTAAACTTAGAGCCCAGCTTCTGCCTCCACCACCACAGGTCACCCTGAATCACCGGGCACGTGGCGCTCTCCACAGGTCACTAGTAGGAGTGATGGTCCCTTGCAGGAAGTGCGGATCAGCCTGCCCGTCCTGTCCCCATAGGTTCTTCCTGCATGAACCCAGAACCCTAACTTCTTAAATGCCGCCGTCTGAGCTAGCGGTTTCAGCTGATTTCCCACCCTCTGGGGTTCCTGGGTCTGGTTTCTGCCGAGCCTGTTACTTTATATTCTCCGCTCTGTGTCCTGCCTAGTTTTTTTTTTTTTTTTTTTTTCCGTTTGGTCCCAATGGAGTCATCGATGTTGACACTGAATGGACAGCAGCAGCCTCTGAGCAGGCGGCTCCGCCCTAGCCGGCTCCTCGCAGGATTGGGGAGATCCATTAATTGACACCTGCTGAGTGCGGGCAGCTGACCAGTTATGAATTTATTTACCCACACCAGGAGATCGCCGCTGCTTTCTAAAAGTCGGGTTCATGGTGTCAGGAAAACCATAACTGAAGCAGACCCAGAAACGGGCTATTTTTTAAATCTCTTGCGTTCTTCTGTCCTCCCAGTTACAGTTCAATCAAAGGAATTTTGTGGTTCATTTGAAATGTGATCACTGAGGGGTCCATGCTGGTTTCTGTTGATCACTGCTTCCGTTTTAGAGATTCATGACCCAGACTTAAGAACCTGTTGTTGCTTTTTGTTCTTGTTTTTCCCCCAGGTTGTGGTTTACCAGCACCTTCTTTGTTTAGTCTCTGACCTTTTCTACATCCTGAAATGCAGTGTTTTCAACAGATTTTTGGCCAATGCTGTGGTTAGAAGGGCCCAAACAGAACAGTTTTCGGGGAGGAGAGCTATTTGAAGGTGATGGTTTCAGAGGTCTTGCTCCATAGAAGGCTGGCTCCGTTCCTCAGGGTTTGAGGCGGGGCCAGACCTCCTGGCAGAAGAGTGTGGCAGATGGAAGCAGCTCATGTGATGGTCAGGAAGCAGAAAGGGACCCCACTCACCAGACACAAATGCACACCCCAAACCCTTTCCCACCTCCTCCAGCCACACCCCCCACTTCAGTTACCACTCAGTTACTCCCCACCAGGGGATTCATTCATCCATTGGGTTAGATTCTCACAGCCCAACAATTTCTTCTCTGAACCTTCTTGCATGGTCTCACACTTGAGCTTTTGGGGGACACCTCACATCCAAACCATAACATCCGGAGCTTTTCCTTTTCTGGAATCTTTTATTTTCTGTGATTCTTCCTTATTTTATTGTCGGTGTCACTATAAGCTAGTTTGGTCTCATACGAAATGTTCCCCTTGGTGGGTAAGAGTTAGAAATGCTCTTGGCCATAACAACAGAGTTGGCCAACAGTGACGTAAACAGGTGGCGATTTGTCTCACACAATGTGAAGTCCAGGCAGTTGTCAGTGGTGGCCTGATCAGGTGACCAAATCAAGCATTTCCTGGCATTCACTGCCACGATCTTTCCCTGTAGGGTCCATGGTTGAGTGTCACAGACTAGCTGCTGTGCATCCGAGCATCACATCTGTGTCCTAGACAAGACAGAGGAAGAACCTCTCCTTGTTAACCTTTCTTTGGGATGTGCTGGGGCCTAGGTTAGTGCCGTGGTGACTTTCCAGGAAACCCTCAACTTTGCCATCACAGGCCAGAACCGTGACCCGGGCCACCGCTAGCCACAGGCAACATGGGGCTCTGAATGTCTCTAGCCAGACACAACACTGAACAAACAGAATTCTGTTGGTAAGGACAGGGGAGGATGTTGATTGACGGGCGCTGGCAATGCAGCTGCACGGGGATGGAGATGGCAATGGACTTTAGGAATCCCAGGGTGTTGTTGCTGCACATTTATTGACCTCCTTGACCATGCTTTCTGGTCCTTTCAAATTTTATAATCATCCTCCCTGGTTGACCAGTTGACCCACTCAGTTATTAAGTTCACCTATTTGGCATTTACTGAGCACCCTGTGTCCTTGGACCTGTCCTTCATGTGGACACATACCTCAGTGGACACAAACTGGGGGGGGATGCATACAGGCCAGATACAGGAGGGGGCATCTAACAGAAGGCCCTCCCGGACAGGGTGCCAGCTCAGGCTTCCTGGAGGAGGGGACGTCCAAGCTGAGACCTGTGGGCTGGTGAGGCCGGACTGGTGAGGAAGAGTGGGCGGGAGGGATGAGCAGAATGTGCCAGACAGGACAGAACGGTGATGTGGTCTAAGCCCCAGGGACTATGTGCCTGCTACTAATGGTGGCATAAGGCAGGTTCCATGGCCTTGGGGACAGAGCTGTCCCATGACCCTGCACTTTCAACTCCAGGCAGCCCCAGCCCTTGGCCCCTTCTCACTCCCTGGGGGTGCTGCATGAGAGCCTGGGGTGGGGATCTGGCACACGCCTTCCCTTCCGGGGAGAAACAGGAGAGGGTCTGGGGAAGCTGGGCAAAATCTGTGTGTGTGTAAAGGTGCCACCTTCTTAGTGTCATTGTCACATTCGGGTCCCAGGTCACCAGATTCCACTCTTCCCTTGAATCAGGTCTTCCCTGTCCTCACCCTGGAGAGTCCAGTTCATCCCACCACTTTGGGCCACAAACGGTTAAATCTTCACCTACATTTTAGCTGCCCCCTAATGGCTTCATCGTGGAATACACAACATAAAACCAATCCCCTCAACCATTCTGGGTGTGGGGCACCACCAGCACCATCAGCCCCCAGAGCTCTCCTCCTCCCTCTCCTCACTCCAGCCCCTGGGAACCATGGTTCTGCCTTGTGTGTCCATGAATTTGACTTGCTGAGGACCTCACGTAAGTGCTGTATCAGTCCTTGTCACTTTGTGACTGGCTTATGGCCCCGGGTGTGCTGTCCTCAGGGCTCATCCGTGCTGTGGCGTCTGCAGAGCACCCCCTCGTACAGGTGGACACATTGCATTCAGTCATTCATTCCTCATCGGACTGAACTGTTCACTAATGAACAGTTCACAGCTGCTCCCAAAGCCACTGTGAATAGTGCCCTGTACATACAAGCATACGAATAAATACCTCTTAGAAAGCCTGTGTTCAGCCCTCTGGGTCAGCACCCAGAGGTGGACCGGCCAGGTCACGTGGACATTCTCTTAGTGTTCTGAAGAGGTGCCATATTGTTTCCCCAGGGGCTGCACCATTTCCAATCCCCACCCGTGGTGGTCCAGTTCCTCCACTTCCTCACCGTCTATTCCTTCTCTCTCTCATAGCAGTCACAACCTAATGACCCATGTTGGCCTAAAAAGAGTGTCATCCTCCACCCCCTCTGGAGATACCCACTTCTGCATGGCACCTCCCTCCTAGGAAACCTAGGAGAATCGTATGTGCCAGGTAGAAGAGCAGACGCCCCTCGGTGGTGGTGGCCATGGAGAGGAGCTGCCTGGGTCCCCTGTGATGCCAGGCCTGGAGGTGAAGCTTGCCATGGGAGGGGACTGCCCCCTGGGCTGGCTTCCCGGAGCCAGGGCCCCTCGTTCCTGGGAGTGTCCTGGATCAAATCTGACAGGAGTGGAAAGGCCTCGGGCTCTGAGCTCCTTGCTGCCTGAGCTGCATATTTTATTGATGTTTGGCATTTACACTGGACTTCACATCTGCCCAGTGATTTTCAGTGATGTATGAGATCATCCTTACTGTCCACTTGCTGGCGTCCAGTTGACTGTTACTGACCTGTTTCGGGGCCATTGACCCAGCTCCTCTGCTCTCTGCTTCTTCCTGCTGCTTAGGTTGGTTGCTCCTGGTGGGCTTGGTCCTCACTGCCCTCTGCCCTCTGCCAGGCCCTGCATTGCCTCACGGTCTTCGAGTCCCAACCCCCTAGTCCTCTCTCGCCCCTTGGACATCTGCCTTTCATCTTGATTAGCACTTCCTTGCAATGGTTTCCTTTAACTGGTTTCTGGATAAATTCGTGCACTTTTCTCATTTCCCTCCGTGACCCCTGGCAGCTGTTTGAAACCGGATGCCTTCACTCTTCCTTCCCCTCCTTGGTGCCCTGCTTGTGCTCCACCCTGAGAGGGCAAAGCCGTGCTCTGGCCTGCCCAACCCTCTTGGCTTCCTGAGGGTACAGTAGGCAGGCTTTTCGGAAGGGCGCCTGTGATGGAGCATTTCAGCTCCTACTCAGACTCCTCAGAGTCTCCTTCCACTGGGCTTGTGTGCAGGCCTGTGGGTGTCCACGCATGCTCACACCTACACACCAACCCTCCCACTCGTGCCCTTGCTGTAGCCCTGAGTGTATGCGAGCTCACACCTTGCACAGTCTCTCTCGCTCACGTCATCACGCTTGTCTATGCACGTCAGCTCCCACTGCGCATGCTCTGTCTCTTGCCCGCCGTCACTGCATCCGTGTGTGCGAACTCACACCTGTGCACGTTCCCCTTTGCTCACATTCTCCCTGCATCCCTTCCATGCACCTCATGCTGCACCCCTGCATGTCTGAGGGAGGCCCTGCCCCTCCTGGCACATGTCCCCTGGCCGCTGCCCATCTCGCCTCGCGTTTCTGCGGGAAGTAGCCATGTGAGGACAAGCCACAAATCGTTTTGAGCTCTGCTGTAGTGTTGTAGCCTAAAAATCGATGCATTGACTTTATTATTCCTGCACCCTTCTCTCCCCTTTTGCCTCTCTCTCACCCTCTCTAACCCAGCTGCCAAGATGAAGCCATAATTTCTTGAAATGAAAGTTTAGATTTATCACAGAGGCCTCCCCGGGAAACTGACTTGTATGGCTGCAGAAGTTGTCCTTTTACCTACCTCAGCGACCTTGCCTTGTGTCTATGAACTTGCTCCAAAAGTGATGGATTATCAGACACTAAGGGGAGCCTAGAGAATAGAATAGAACTGATAAAAGTCAAAAGGACAGCCTGTCCCGGGAACAAGTAACCCAGGAGACAAAAGGAAAAGACTAAAAATTCTAAAGAATTCAGCCTAATCTTCAAGGGATTGTGTATTGATTGTACCGACAAACAAAGAACTGACAATGATGAAAAAGGGATAATCAGAAAATGTATGAGTGAGTTTATGAATGAATTCTTGAAAATTAATGCTGTAATTGCCAAAGTTGACTTTACTAGGCCATTATAGTTACACACAGTAGTTGGGCTCATTTTGACAACTATCACACATGCATGGAATTTGAGGTACTCCACTTCGGTCCCTGTTCCTCCCCCATCTTTCCTTCTCCTTCCCCCTGTTCTCCTTCCCATACTCTACTGATCTTCCTTTCACTCTTTCACATGTTTATTTCTTGCCTTCTAAATATACAAAAAGGTAGGATTCACTGTGGTATATTTCTATATACATGTAGCATGATTTTATTAAATTCATCCCGCATGTCCTCCCATTTCCCATTCCTCCTCGCTCCTTTTTGCCCTCTTTCTTCTACTCCCTGGTCTTCCCTATAACTTTATCATTTCTCTCCTCCTGTGCCTTTTCCCCCTTATTTTGATTTAACTTTTGCACATGAGAGAAAACATTCAACCCTTCATTTTCTGAGGAGTCTGGCATATTTCACTTAGCATAATATTCTCCATTTTCATCCATTTACTAGCAAATGCCATAATTTCATTTTTCTTTATGGCTGAGTAGAACCCCATTACACACACACACACACACACACACAAACACACCACATTCTCTTAATGTGTGCCTCTGTGAATGGGGACCTGGGCTGGTTCCATAATTTGACTATTGTGAATTGTGCTGCTATAAACATTGATGTGGCTATCTTACCATAGTATGCTAATTCTAGAACTTTTGGAAAAATTGCCAAGGGGTGGGATAGCTGGGTCATATGGTGGCTCCATTCCTATTTTTTTGAGGAATCTCCACACTTCTTTCCAGAGTGGTTGTACTAATTGGCAGTCTCACCAACAAGTGTGAGTGGACCTTTTCCCTCCTAGCCTTGCCGGTATTTATTATCGTTTGTGTTCTTGGTAATTGCCGTTCTGACTGGAGTGAGATGAATCTTAGTGTAGCTTAGATTTGCATTTCCCTGGTTGCTAGACATGCTGAATATTCTCTTCATGTATTTGTTGGCCATTCACATTTCTTCTTTTGAGAAATGTCTTTTGCCAACTTATTGATTGGATTATTCCTTTAGTGTTAAGCTTTTGAGTTCTTTATATATTCTGGAGATTAATCACCTGCCAGAGGAGTAACTAGCAAAGATTTTCTCCCATTCTGTGGGTTTCCTCCTATTCTCTCTTCACACTCTGATCATTTCCTTAACTTGATGCATCCACTTATTGATTCTTGGCTTTATTTCTTGAGCTTTAGGGGTCTTGTTAAGAAGGCAGCGTCTGCACCAAAGTCACTGTGTGTTGACCCTGTGTTTTCTTTTAGCAGTTGCAGTTTCTGGCTGAATTCCTAAGTCTCTGATCTACTTTACTTGATTTTTGTGCAGGGTGAGACACAGGGATCTAGTTTTCATTCTTTTACATGCGGACGTCCATTTTTTCCCCAGCACCATTTGTTTAGAAGGCTGTCTTTTCTCCAACATACCTTTTGGCACCTTTGTCAAGTATCAGGTGACTGTAAGTCTGTGGGTTTGTCTCTGTGCTTCTGTTCTATTCCGTTGGTCTCGTGTCTACTTTGATGTCAGTACCATCCCGTTTTTGTTACCCCAGCTCTAGTAGTCTGATTTGAGATCAGATGTTGTGATGTCTCCTAGACTAGAACGTTCTAGAAGAAAGGCCAAGCTGGTTATTTGGAACATTAACTAGAAAAGAATCCTCTGGTTCCTAGACAGGACATAAAGATGTAAAATACAGTGACAGGAGCACGGGGAAGTTCCCCTAAGCTGAAGAAGAACAGCCTCTCTGAGGTAAAGGCCCCCTGACACTGAGCAGTAGGAATGGAGAAGAGGCCGCTTGTCTTGCTGAGCTTCAAAACTCCATGTCAGAGGGGAGGAAGCTTAAGGGTTTCCAGAGACAGATGTCGGTTCAACTGCAAGGAAGCAAGCATCAGTTGACCATCAGATTTCTCAGCAACAGCTAGACACCAGGGTACAAGGGGACAAAGCCCTGGAGATGTTAAGGAGAGGTAATTTGGGGCCTAGACTTTTATATCCAGTTAAACCATGAAGTCACATATAAATGCATTTAAAAATCAGACTTATTTTTATATACAAAAGAATTCGGATGTCTATTGCCCACGCATTCCACAGGGGCTTAAGGAGCTCACGGAATGGAGGAGGAACACAGCAAGGGGCAGGTCATGTGCCAGGAGGGTGACATCACACGACAGGACAGGTGGCTCCTCCTACCCGAGGCTCCCAAGTGGCCAGAGTCACAGATGGAGAGGGAAGAGCCAGAGTGGCCAGGGCTGGGGAGAGTTGGGGTTTGACGGGTCGGTGAAAGGGTCTTCTTGGCAATGGAGGGGTGTGATGGCCACGCAGGGGTGTGGGTGACTGAAGGCCACTGACTGCACGCTTAGGACGGGCCACAGGGTCAGTCTTCTGTGATGTTTAAAAGTAATAAGAAGGAAGGGAGGGAGGATTAGGACCCAGGATGTCAAGAGTGCCAAAGGTGTCAAGAAATAATCCTTGGGCCTTGATCCTGGGGATGGGGGAAGAGTCTTGGGCAGTTTTTGTTTTTCTTCATCTACAAACTGGCTACGTAAACAAGAATAGGTCATCACCCCACCGTTATAAATTCACTTCTAATTTGGAATTGAGTTGGTCTGGGTAAAGCAGAGATGAAGTGTTTCCACAGAACAGTATCCAGTGCTGTAACTTGATGAGTGACAGGAGGGGAAAAAGCAGGGGTAGGAAGAAGGTGGGCTGTTTGGCTCAGTGTTTAGAAGGACTTAACAGATGAAAGCCCTAGAGAGGAGAGAGTAGTGTCATCAACTCTCTCTGAATACTGATGAATTAAAAAACAGCATGTGGCTGTGCTCATTAGCTGGGCATGATGGTGCACACCAGGGATGGGGGCTAAAGCAGGAGGACCGTAAGTGGAGGCCAGCCTGGACAACTTAGTGAGGCTCTGTCTCTATGTAAAATTTTTAAAGGGCGACAGGGTGTGGGGTGTAGCCCAGTGGTAGAGTACTTGCCTTGTATGTATAATGCCCTGGATTCAATCATGTTAAAACAACGTTTTTTTCTTTTTTCTTTTTTTTTTTAACAACTTACAATGGTATTCATCAGAGAACTGAAAGTCAGAAACCGTTAGGAAAAAACAGAAAGCCAACTTTACCTCTTGGGAGAACTCGGGATGGAGAGCTGGATTAGGGGATTTTATTCCTCCAGGTTTTTTTGCGCACACTTTTTGGTTGGTTGGTTGATCTTTGCCAAGGATAGGTAGATGGCTTTAGTCTAAAAGTTGGGTGGTTTTTAAAGGCTAAGCCATTTTTTGGTTTCATACTGAGAATCTAAAATGAGGTACTCTTACATGCCTAAAGTCCTAGAAGAAGATCAATGGGAGAAAGGTGTCCCGATGTATGAGATAACAGCTCTGGAGGTGGTGACAGTGCTGGGGAGGGTCTGAGCAGGGGAGGTCCCCAGGGAGGGTGGCAGGCAGAACAGAGAGCCCAGCAGGGTGCGGTGCGGGGACCAGGCCCCTGTCCCCCACAGGGCTGACCCAGAGCTGTGTCCCAGGCTGTTGAGAGGACTGAATTAAATGGTGCACACGGTGCACCCCAAGGCTGCTCGGAGCTCACAAGGCTTGGGCAGGATGCCCCGCCTTCTGAGTTTGCACCTCTCCTTCCTGTTGGCTGGGCGTTTGGAGCTGCCCAGACAGCTGTCCTCTGTCTCCACCCTGTGAACACATCAGGGCCATCTCCCTCCTTTCTGTGCCCATCAGTTCTCTCTCCAACCTGAGTGACACCAGACTCCCCTTGGCGTGAGCAGCATGGCCAGGGCCCCCTGGGGACACCCTGAGGAGTGGCAGGCCGCCACCTACCTCCTGACACCCCACTTGCTGGAGTAGGCTGGAGAAGGCAGGCCGCTCCTGTCTTCCTGTTGACCTGCTGGGGCAAGGGGGAGCCCCCACCGTGCACACCTGCACGTGTGACCAAATCACCTGGCGAGGCTGCCTGTCCAGCCCGGGACCCAGCCTGCAGCACCTGAAATCAGGGGAGGAAGAGAGGATCAGCCACTGTCTCATCCCCATCCCTAGGGCTGAAAAAATAGCCTATGAGCAGGATGTTTCCCTAAGTGGCTCTTGGCCCCCAGGGGGTGCAGGTGGAGGGCAGACTCATCTGCTCTCTGGCTTGTGGTGGCCCTAGGCACCCCCAGCCCTCCCTTGAAGAAGAGCTCCTAGGCTTCCTTTCCATGCCCCAGAGAAGAGACTGGGCTCCCAGAGCCTGGGTCCGAGTGCCGGAGACCTCCTGCCCTTGGTGTGCGGGAGGGGCCTGGGAGAGCTTCCCCATTGACTGGGCTGGGCACAGTGCTTAGCAAGACCTCCATCTGCAGCCCCAGCTCCTCAGAGAGACCAGAGAGCCCACCTGCCTGGGCTGCCTGAGACCCACTTACCAGGGGGCATGCTTGTCTGGGGAGCAGCAATCCATTCTGACCTCACTACTCACTGCCTCATCGCATTTGCAGAGGGGGTCAGGCTGCCAGAGCCCTCTAACCCCCAAAGCGCGTTGTTACCAGGTTCCCCGGAACACAGCCCTGCCCACAGACCCAGCAGCCCTTGGCTCCCGGGGGCAGGGCCTTCGGAAGGGAGGAGAGAAACATGGTGGTGCTGTGATTGGTCTGGCTCTGATTCCAAAGTCAGGAGTCTTTGTGGCAGGGTTGATTGAAAGCCACCACTGAGAGTTCCTGGGAACACATCCTGGGTAGGACACTGAGAGCACACAGATTTCACCATAACCCATGCTGGCAGGACAGAGGGGAATGTGAGTTTTCTGTGACTTCCACCCTGGTTCCTCCTCTGCAGTTCCCCAGTCAGAACTCACTCGACCTGCTCCTGGCTTCCGGTCAGTCCCTAGACCCTACTACTAAGGAGGGCCCAGGGCTCCACAGGGCAGACAGGCTCAGGGAGCAGAATCGTGGTGCCCTGCCTGCTCACACCTGGGCCAGCAGCCTTACTCCCATAGATCCAGGGCAAGCCCAGGTGTGGGCACGCGTGGCCCACCTTGAAGGGACTTGGCCAAAGGTGAGAGTCTGGCATGGGCAGGGCTGGGTGGTGGGACAGGGCAGTCCTTTCTGTAGGAGCAGAAGGATTCTCGCCCTTGTGCTCGTGGGAACACAGGGATCTGGTCCCATGTGTGTCTGGTTCTTACCAACAAGAGCAAATTGGGACTGACTCCCTTACGTGGGTGTGTCATGGACTCCCTCCCTGTTTTAAGATGTGGCTGTCTCTGTTCTCCATACACATGAGACACCTCCTTTCCCATGTTCTGCTGGAGCTGGATTCAGTCCTGGTAGGCAGCAGCAGCAGGAAGAGGAGGGTGACATTTTCAGGGTCCATCACAGTGTAAGTGGGGCCCACCATGAGACAATAGAATGTGCTTGAAAGACATACTTGCAAATGGTAATGGGGAAGTGGTTGTTTTAATTATAGGGAGATTTATGTTAGAGAACCTCCAGCTAGCGGCATCTCTTAATCAACTTTAAGGTGTAACTTTATGTCAGGCGTGGTGGAGCACACCTGTAACCCCCTCAGCTCGGGAGGCTGAGGCAGGAGGATCATGGGTTCAAAGCCAGCCTCAGCAACTTAGTAAGACCCTTAATAAAGAAAAGGGGGGCTGGGGATGTGGCTCAGTGGTTAAGTGCCCCAGTTCAATCCCAGGTACCAAAAAAAAAATAACTTTATGGATAAGAATTTGAGTTAAATTCAGCTTTCCTGGAAATCAACTCTCTCTCTCCCAACACTTACCTTTGTCCAGCAGGAATAGCAAGGCTAGTTATGCACACTAGAAAACAGAATCAAGAAAATTAACCCTTAGAGCATCGTATCTGCCCTTTGTCCATCCTTCCTCAGGCTCCATTCTACGAACATTCTGGTTAATAAACGTGTAATCTGATCAGAGTCCTGTGCCTTCCTGGTTCCCTTCCTGCTAGACATCTGGGGCCAGAGACTGGCCAGGAGGGTTATCAGCTCATCGCTAGGCAGACAGGCTCTGCAGAAGACTCGGCTGGCCGCACCATGATGAGCCTCAGCTGGCCGCACCATGATGAGCCTCAGCTGGCCGCACCATGATGAGCCTCGGCCAGGCCTGTGGATCCTCCCAGTAAACTCACAGGAGCCAGGAAGCCCCTACTGTGGTACCATGCAACCCTGCCCTCTTACCTAGCACCCTGCCCCACCCCAAGCCTCGTGACAGTTCCCAGGCAGGCAGGAACAGAGGAGCAGTCAAAGGCAAGACCCCCAGCACTGTGGGGAGCTCCTGATGCAACTGGGGATGGACATCCCTTGTTCCCAGGCCCCTGCAACAGATGCCCAGCCTGGTTATTTTTCTATCTTCTAACGAGGCTTTGTCGGGACTCACTCCTAGCACTGAGCCCATGTTTAGTGCTAAAGCATCATCTGGCTGGTAGGGACCTTGTGAGGCCACCTCCTCCATCCTTAACCCACCTTCTCTTCCTGTCACTGTCCTTCCCAGGCAGAGTAGCCTACCTCCCCCGAGACCCTTTCCTACAAGGGGAAGGATGTGCTTGTCCTTCCTCCAGTGACTTAATCAGGTGTTTCAAAGCCATCCTCCCTCAGGATAATTCCTTTTCCTTGAAACTCTGGCTGCAGTTTCAATCATTGTCTCTTACTCTGTCCCCAGTGGAGATGGCAATGACTAAGCCCCTCCAGTTCACGTCATGTCTCACCCCTGGGGTCTGTTGGTGGTGGTGGTGGTGGGCGGTGGTTAGCTGCGTTGGGTATGTATTAAGCCTCTGCAGGATCTTCGCTGCTGTCTTCGTATTTTTAAATCAAGCAGGAAAAGTCAGCACCGCCCTTGTTTCCTGTGTGGCCTTTCTGTTGACATTTCCTAGGCTGCTGTTGGCCATGAGTTCCAGAACTGACATCATGAGCTCTTCAACCAGAGGCCCAGCTGGGGCATGAACAGCACAAAACAGGAGGATTTAGGGGCATCCGTGAACATGTATGCCAACACTGGTGTGGGCACAGGACAGAGGACTGGGACCTCACAGCAGCACACGAGGGAGACCCTGAGCTTTTAATGAGCCGAGAGTCTCACAGGAGTCCCTGATGGGAAAGCCATCGAGGGAGTGCATTGGTGAGCTGCAGTGAGGCCTTTCAGAGCCCAGATCAAGGGAGATGGCAGCCCACACACTTCAGCCCCGGTGTGACCCCCCGGGACAGGTGTGTTCTGTTTTAAAGCCCCACTCCTGCTGGGCCCATTCCTAGGAGTGTCGCCAGGCTGGAGAGAAGGCTGTCGCGTGCAGCTTTGGGGGAGCTGGTCCACCCCAGCAGTGGGCAGCCGAACCAGATGGCTGTGCTTCTCCAACTGTCCTGCACGGCCTTCCCTCCTGTCCCCGTTATCAACACCTGTGATCACCAGGTGCTGAGCTCTACATGTTTGTGTCCCGACGGGGGTCATATGCTGAGGTTCACCCCCAATGAGATGGTGTCAGGAGGCGGTGGGGAGGTGGTTAGGGGTGAGAATGGAGCATCTGTGGATGAGATTAGAAGCTGCAGAGAGGCCCCCTCCCCATTCCTACCACATGGGGACCCAGCAAGGAGTCACCTTCTATAACCAGGGCACGGTCTCTATCTTTCGCTTCCCAAACTCCAGGACTGTGAGAAACACATTTCTGTTGTAAGCCTCCCAGTCGTGATGTTTTGTTATAGCAGCCCAGAGGAGCTAGGACATCCATCCAAGCCCAGATGGCACGGATGTTGGTGTTTTGGAGACTGGCAAGAAAGACCTGCCAGCTCCTCCCCATGCCTTTAACCAAAGAGCTTGTTAGCATTCCATTGAAGGAGAAAATGCTTGTTTGCAAACCTGTATTTTCCTACCACCTACTTAAACTGTGAGAGTGTTCTGGAGTTGCTTAAATTTTTGGAAAAGAGAACAACTATTGTGGGTGGAAGGCCAACCCTGTTTCTAGCTAGTGGCTCTGAGTCTTAGTGATTGTGGGTCTCCCCACCCCCAGAGGACAGTGGGCAGTTTCTAGAGACACATTTAATCGTCACAAACGGAGCAGGGGGTGCTATTGGCGCCTAGTGAGTTAATGCAGGGATGCTGCCCGGCATCCTACAACGCCCAGGATCGCCCCCCACAACAGGATGCCAGCAGGGAAAAGCTCTGCTCTGGGTATGGCCGGCACCTCTCACTCAGCACAGACACCCAGCATCATTCTGGGTACCAGGATCTGAGCCTGGGTCTATCTCAACATCATTCTTTGCCATAATGGAGGCGCTGGAGAGCTGGAGGTGCGCGAGTGTGCAGCTGCGGGAGGCAGGCGTGTCCCCCCTAAGCCCTGTGAGAGGGCTGGACGGGCTGCGTCCGTGCTCACTGGCAGTAGGTCCTGGAGACACCCTCCTGCAGCCAACAAGGACCTGCCAATCCAGGTGCCACCTCTCTCTCTGCCAGAGCTAATGGCAGTGGCTGTGAGGAGGGGCAGCAGCTTATTAACCATGTCCCAGTCACAGAGGCTTCTTGGCTTAATTACCTTCCTCATTTGCACTTTGGGTGGAACACCTGGGGGAGGCGCGCCAGGCGGCATTTTATCTCTGCCACCCTCCACCCAGCGGGTCCTTGCCCATCTGTTGCTCTTCAGCGTCCGCCTCCAGCCTGCAATTTATGTCCACCCTGTGTGCCTGATTTGTCTCAGCTCCTCATTCATTTGGCTCCCAGCTATCACTCCCAGGTACCACTCCCAGCTCCGGGCTCGGTGACCTGTGTGTCCTCTTCCCCCTTTACCTCTTCCTCCTCCTGCCCTGGCTCCATCCAGGGGGAGCCTGGGGTGGCCGCCTCCCAGGTCAGCCTGGGCTTTAGAGGCAGCAGGTGGAGGCTCCCTTCCCTGGGCCAGCAGAGAACAGGCAGGAGGAGGCGCCCCTGTGCACACAATCACAGAATGTGGATGTATGGCCCGTCCCCTGATGTTGGCCTGGCACAGGTTACAGTGCACTCAGAGGGTCGATGTGTTCTGTATCTCTGCTGAGCAACCAAAGGACCTTTGGGGGAGGGGAACAGAACGGGGACAGGTCTGGCTGCGTCCCTCCCCAGCTGTGTCACTTTGAGCAGATCCTTTCTGGAGCTGTTGGGAGCATTTGTGTGTCAAAGTGCTTGGGCTGCAGGCTAAACAACTCCCTGGGTTTATTCTGCTATTTAACCTAGGTTCTGTTGCTCTGGCTACACTATCATTTACATTAAATTGACTAATTACAGGAAAACTTTAACAAAAGGCCAACCAGCTGTTGTTTATAGCATATTTTCTCAAAAGGAGGGATATGCACATTTCGTGTCAGGAAATGCCCTGAGTCCCTCCCTGGCTTTTGACACCTTCCCTGGGGAAGATCTTGAACCTAGAGACCCTCTGTTACCTAGGGAGTGGGTCATGGCATTGGCCATGTTGGTGCAAAACAAGGCGGAGAATAGCAGGTTTGTAAACAGTGGGCCCTTTGAACAGAGGAGGCAGGTCATGAGGCCAAAGCCTAGGCTCCTCTAACTCTGCATCCTGCTGACCCCGGGCGTGGCCATCTCTGCACCCAGGGGGCTGCCTCCTGCCCGCTGGTGCTGTGTCAGAGCTCCAGCCGTGGCTGTCCTTTCTAGCTCACACCAGAAAGATCTCAGACGCGTCACTCAGAGTGGCAGGCATGAGTACCAAATGGTAGGAAAAGGGAAACAGGGTCCTGCCCAGGCCCACCTTGACTTTTGACTGACAGCAGAATGACCTCAGACTCTCAAGTCCCCACTGCGCATGAGAGCTCTGGGTCACTTTGGCCCGTGCTGAGTGGTTCTAATTGGAACCTGTCCTTACAGATTTTCTGTTTAAGGGGGAATTGTCCTTGTTTCCCTAGTTCTGGGATCTGTGTGGTCTGCGTGAATCACAAGGATATATATATATATATATATATATATATATATATATATATATATATATATATATAGAGAGAGAGAGAGAGAGAGAGAGAGAGAGAGAGAGAGAGAGAGTGTGTCATAAATGAGTAGAGAGATTTGATCTCAACTGATGATCAAATCTCCACTAGACTGTGTGTGTGTGTGTGTGTGTGTGTGTGTGTGTGTGTGTAAACCATGCAGGAAAAGAGATGACAGCAGAAAAAAATACAGTGGTGTGCAAACTTAGGATTGCATATATGGTTTTGGGCAGAGCATGAAGCAAAATTTACCTATAATAGGTATTGAAAAAGTTATCCTGACTACAATCTTGCTTCACTTACATTCTTTCATGACCCATCCTACTTTGTTCCCACAAGTGTCCTCATAATTTTTTTACATTTAAAATAGGCTTTAATAGTGCTCATTAATATTTCTACTGGTTAGCCTCCAGGTGTGGTTGAAAGAAGCCCATTATCCCAACTGCCTGATCATTTTACTATCTATTCACTGAACCCTGGCTTTGAAAATGTAAACAAGGAGTTGAAAAACTAAGGATTTATTCTTATACAAAGAGCTAAGCTGAAGTTCTGGATTTCAAATTTTTGTTTTAAATTTGAGATACTTTCTTCCACTAATTTTAAGAAGCTCAGGAAGCATGAGTATCATGAGTTCAAAGTCAACCCCAGCAACTTAGTGAGGCCCTAACAAACTCAGAAAACCCTGTATCTATACAAAAAATTATATATATGAAAATGGGCTGAGGATGTAGATCAGTGGATGAATGCCCATGGGTTGAATTCCCAATATCAAAACACAAAACAAACAATAAAAACCTCAAGAGAAACAAGTCCTAAAAACCACAGCTTCTACCATGCATGAACACAACTAATGGATTTGGGATTCTGGTGATTATCCCAGTCTTCACTACACAATCTGGGGATCTGAGGACATGCTGGGCTAGTGGCACATGGATTCCCACATACGGCTTCACCAAAGTACTTAAAAACACCATACAATGATGGGATTGAATGCCCAGGGTCTCCACTGATGATCAAATTTTCATTAGATTAATTAGAGGGAAGTGAAGCCTGAGCTGCCACAGAGGCCCTCTGGTCACCAGACTTAGTAGAGGACCAAGAGGAGTCCCTGAGTCCCTACTACATTTCCAGTTCCTGCCATTGACAATCCTGTTGGCTTAAAACAGCCTCCCTACCCAATCTCATGATAATAATGCACACTTACCATTTTCTCTTTCAGGGTTCTTAGTGTTGTCACTGTGATTTTTTTCAGCACCTGTGTAGCACAGAAACTAGAGGTTCTTGATCTAGTATAGGAAGCTTAGGAAAGGATTTGAAGAATGGCAGGCTCCAGACACAAAGGGAACAGAAGATTGTGGAAGTCCAACCCTTTCATCACTGGCTGTGTGAGGATTGGAGAGTTCTCACCTAAAAGACCATTGGACAAGGCTTAAGGCACTGCCTTCACACTGAGCCTATTGGGCCTGCTGTTTGAGTGACAGCATAGTGCAACCAACCCAGAAACAAATGAGGTCAGAATAGCAATTTCTCAGCTGCTCTGGTTGAGTGATTTAAAAACTAGCAATCAGGGCTCAGCAGAGAACTCAGTCAGTAGTGTTCCCCTCTAAGGCATAATCCTGGGGGTTAACCACACACAGAAAAAAAAAAAGATTAAGAAAAGGACTGTGTATCAAGCTTATATACCCTCACTGCAGACCCCATCACACCTCTCTCTCTCTCTCTCTCTCTCTCTCTCTCTCTCTATATATATATATATATATATATATATATATATATATATATCTGTCTTGGGACAGAGTCTCAAATATTCTTAAGATGACTTCACAAGTAACAGGTATTACAGGAATGCTCTGCAGCCCTGGTGTCTCTCTCTCTCTCTCTCTCTCTCTCTCTCTCTCTCTCTCTCTCAAGCTGCTGTGCATTGCAGTAAGTGTCTGGGAATGGAGTTATTTTAAGATTTTAATGCAGAGTTTTCTTCCAAAGTAAGATCTATCAAAGACAGAAGTCAATTTGCATTTATCACTGAGTATAAAGATAAATTGTCAATATATTTACATATTTCTATAAATGGAAGTGACATCACAATTACTTTAAAATTATATTTAAATTTCTGTTCTTTGGTTTTATGAGAAAACAACTAGAACTTAAGCTTATAAGCAATTAATTCCCTGAGGTAGCAATGTTCCCATACCCCCCACTAAAAACGTGACTCACAATATAATTTTAAAGCTTCTAGTATTCACATTAAAAATGAAAAAGAAGTTGGGCTTTTGTAATCCAAGTGGCTTGGGTTGCTGAGGTAGGAGGAGCACAATTTTAAAGTCAGCCTCCATAAAAAAGGAAGGCACTAAACACCTCAGTAAGACCTTCTGTCTAAATAAAAAATAAAAAAATAAAAATTTTAAAAGAAGAAGAAGAAAATTAAATCAATTGTGATAACTTAAAGCACTATATGGAGAACATAATCATGGCTTGATAATATGAATTTACTAATGAATTTGTGTATTTTTGGAAATTCATTTAGAATTAATTTTAAAATTTACTTTTTTCTTGAAGTCTCAGGCACATCTTAGTTCACTGCAGCCACATTCCATGTTTTAGAGCTATGAATTCTTTGATCTCAGCAAAGTGAAAAGTCTGGACCATTCATTTTTATGTCATAGGTGATGGAATACATTTCCTGGACAATATTCTCATCAAGGCCAAAGCACAGGGGAGACAGTGCACTTTGAGAGAGCTGATTTCTCCAACCAAGAAGTGTACAAAGCTGAACACTGTTTCAAAAGATGCTGGATACAGATCCATTTCCATTTCAGATATCACACTGTAAACAAACAAAAAAATGGTGTCCCAGGAAATGGAGGGTGCTAGGTCTTCAGATCTGTCAGTAGCCCAGGATCTAGAATATAAACACATTAAAGAAAATTCTTGTTTGAAATATTTTCTTGAGCCTAGTGGCAAGGTTGTGATAGCTGTTTTTTCCCCTTGGATGTGACATACTGAGAGAATATTTTCACAAATCAAAGGCATATCTGACTACACATATTTCTAAATAATTCAATAATATATTGAGAGATGTAACTTTAAATTTAAACTAGAAAAAGCAATTCACTCTCTATAAGATAGCTACTATTTTCCAGATAATTAGTGTACCACATGTGATTGAATGTTGACATCTTGCCTACAGTGGGTATATTGTTGTCTATCACTGTATAAGAATTCACACAAAACTTACTAGCTCATATTTGAATTGTCCATCAATTAATCTGAGATCATCTGTGATCCTTTTGTTGCATGTGTTTGCTGATGATTGATAAGATTACTCAGAGGGTGATCTGGCTACCAAAGGATGCACCCTGATTCTCCTCCACAGAATATTTTATGAAAAAATAAATTAATGTGAGAGAGAACCAATGAGGTCACAGAAAGACATCTGCAACTGAAACTTTTCTAGATTCTTCTCTGTTGGTCTGCATATTTCCTGTTTGGCACACGTGATAAAGATCATCATGGTGTTTGTTAAGCTGCTTCCCAAGTTCTATGCCAGGCCTGCTGAATCACTTCAGCAACACGACTTTGTTTTTAGATATACATGACAGTAGAATGATGTGACTTTGATTCAGCATTTTTCAAAAGTCCTCAAGTTGTTTTCATAATCAGCCACAGTTGGAAAGAGCTTGGGAGAAATGTGGGGAGAGAGGAACTAATTCCAGTCCAGTTCTCAAGTCCTTAAATAATCAAGTGTGTCTTCAATTCTCAAGATCCCTTCAACTTTTGCCAAACTCCACTTGGGTAGGGACTGTCTAGAGGTCCTGAAAGATTTATACTTAGACCTGGCCTTTCTACTTTGAATCCCTATGACCAAATGAGGCTGTGTGTCTTTTGTCACTGAAAATATCTCTGCAAATCAACATACTTCCACAGACAGGAATAAAAAAAAAATCAGACACAGAAGAAATGGAATGCACTGCCTCCCCATTTTTTTTCTTTTTTTTTTTTTTTTGATTAGGTGATGAGGGCTTATATTGTCAGTGTGCACTTACTATGAACCAATCACATCGTCTGATAATAGGAGTTGAATAAATAGAAAAAGTATAAGTCTTTTTTCAAAAATATGTTTTAGGTGTTTATAGACACAATACCTTTATTTTATTTATTTTTATGTGGTGCTGAGGATTGAACCCAGTGTGACATGTGATAGGTGAATGCTGAACCCCAGGCATGAGAGAGCATAAATCTGAGAAGTGAAATTGGAATGATAAAGAAAAACTGTATGGGTTTCCCAAAATTATGTTTTTACAACTTTGGAAAAGTACTATAATGTTCTTCAATGACAAATGGAATCCTCTCCTGTTATCAGGCTCAAGAATGCTGGCAAAGCTGCCTTAGCAAGAGTAATGAGTGACTGACAACATAGATGGTATGTGGGAGGGCTGTGGGAAAGCTAGGGATTAGCCTTGCTAAAACTTCCCATGAGGGAAAAATGCTCTATGAATGGAAAATCTTTGATTTGAACATTTAAAAAATGCTCTATGAATGGAAAATCTTTGATTTGAACATTTAAAAAATGTTTAATGAAAAATTCTATTGCAATTTATGGTTCATATAAAAAGAAATGGAGAAGGATGAGAAAAGGAAGAGAGAAAAGGTGAAAAAATAGAAACTCAATTTAAATCTTCTACTAAAGCCACATGTATTTTACACTTTGTTTCATGGCAACTGCATAAAGGTAACATACTTGAATTGTTTTTTTATAAAGATATAAATCTATTAGAGTCAATATGGTCAAAGTAATTATAAGAAAATAAGAATGACACTAGAGGCAGGATCAGTCTAGCATCTCTTGGTAAGCAGCAGCATTTTATATTTTAAACTCATTTTCAGAAACTCCAAATCTTCCCTGGGGCCCAGGGCTACACACCTCTGACAAGACCTTTGTCTCAATAGTACCTGAATACTATAGGGCACAGGGATGAACCTGTCAATTCTGCCATCACATTCCTCAGTCATTAACCCAGGGCTGATATTTTTCTTACAGTGTGCAAAACGCTGCAATTTTGGTTAAAGAGGCTGTTAAATGATCATCTGGAACAACTCTGAATCAACAAAGAACATCACATCTGAAATGCACCTGAGACAGCAGGCCACAGGCTCCATATGTAGATAAGAAAACTCAACCCAGAGATGGGGCTCTACACTCAATGAAGTGCATGGTTGGTCCTATTTGGGGCCATCTTCTATTCTATCTTCTGCTTCTAGTACTGACTTTGTTATTGTGTGTGTCACTATAACAACAACTAAAATAACACTTATTGAATTTCTAAAAGATTTTTTCTCAGTTTGTTCTGCATTTACATTCCCATTTGATTTTCACAATTTTCTAGTGGTTATGGCTATTATTCCAATTTTCAGAGGACAACGTTGAGGCTTGGAGAAATTAAGAGCATTTTTGGCTCCCTCACTTACTGCACATATGACCTTGAATAGAGGCTGTTAAAGTTATCATCTAGAAAATTATCACCATACTAAATTCCTAACATGGTATTTTAAAAGGTAACATTAGGCAGTTTATGTGACTACCCAGCACAGTGGTGGGTATAGGATATGTCACAGCATCAGCCAGAATTTCTCAGAGTCTTCCAGGAGCTTCCATTTCCCAGAAATAAAATCCAGGTTCTTGACTCATCTATAGGGCCTGAGCTATCTTGAAACACCCAGTCTTTCAGTTTTGACCACTCTTCCAATTCTTCTCTTCGTGAGACCCTCTCTACCCTAAAGTACTATCCTGCAGCATCCACCTCAGAGACCATACTATTTAAAATTGTGGCTCCTAACTCCACCATTCTCAATACTTTCACCCTACTGTTCTCTTTTCTCCATAGTATTTATCATTAATACACTGTATTTTTTATATATTTTCTATTTTTATCCCTCCCTACCAAAATTAAAGCTGCAAGGAAAGAAATTAATGAACTTTGTTTTATTCTTGCTGAGCACTCAGTTGATGTTCCTTCATTAAATAAATATAGGGATATCCTTCTCTGTCCTTTACTTTCTTTCTCATTCAAGGTCACATCCTTTTTTGATCAGAAGTATATATTTTTCGAAGTATGCAAATACTTCAACTTTTATATGAAACATATTTAAAGGGTTATAAGACAAAAAGAAAAAAAAATCCAACCAAGCAATAACAACACAAAGTTTGAATCAGGGGCAAGTCATATTCCCCGGGCCTCTTTACCTGAATAGCAGCTCCTAGTTTGAGAAGTGTAGGACTTTTTGTAATTTTTTTTTCATTTTTTAAAGTATTCATGGGGGCTTAGGCAGGCTGAATCACCCATTCTCTACTCTCTCATATTTCAGTAATGAGCATTCATTGACTGAATCCTCTCTGCACAGGACTCTGCATATGCCATGACTAAATGGAACACAGACAACACCTGTGCATCTCAATTCATTATTATGTGATATTGTATGATCTAAAAGAGCTCACCCCTGCTATTCTATTCCATAATACCTAAGAAGGAATTATATTCTGAATGACCCAAGTAGGGGGTATGTACCCCCAGTTGCAATTTCAGGGAACAAGTTTAGTGACATCTTGAAAGTTATCCAAGATAATTCAGTCTCTAAACAACAGAAGGGAATTCAAGTCAGTTCTCACACTGAGCAAATAAAAAGTTATAAAGTATCATAAGGCACCCATGGAACTGTAAGAAGTTTTGTAATACTATGACATCAGACATGAGGCTCAGCCTCTCCTATGTGTTATATAAAAGAATCAGCTTTTATTTGTGGAAAATAGATTGATCCAAATTGTGTGCAGAATTATCTTGTTATTGAAAATGTCTTTAATCCAGGCTTACTGAAGATTTAAAAGTTCTTTTCTCCAAGTTAGGGCATAATCTCTTTTATTTCCCTGCCATTATTTAAGCTTCCAGGTGACCTCTTAATCTTTAGAATGTACTCCTAAAGATACTTGAATGTCTGCTTGTCCCTATATCCAATATAGTTTTATCAAATGGCTAAATTTTAAAATTCTCCTGAGACTGATGAATCTGGCCAATATGGGGTTCCCTGATAATTATTTAGTGCCAGTTTTTTCTGAGTTGAAAGAGCCCTTGTGAGAGAAGGAACTAATAGCACTTTCCACAGCAGGGGACAGAGGAATGAGTAGAATCAGGTGAAGAGTGCATCCTGGCAGAGAATCTCACTGATGGCCTGAACCCACTAAGTTTAAAGTCAGAAAAGGATAGGCAGGAGAGGGAGAGACAGGTCATAGAAGAGAAGATAGAAAGGAACTATAGTATGGGTAGAACAGAGAGGGATTCTCTACATATCAAACCTCACCCTAATGGGTTTTAAAAAGAAACATTAGCACCTATGTACTTGTGTATTTTATTACTAATTAGACCTAACATACTTGTCAGTTTTGATTGAGGTGTTTAGTGTACAGTATGCTCAGTGAGCAGGGGTGAGCTCTTTTAGATCAAGATTGATGTCCCAACAAGTAATGGAATGTTTCACTTAGGTAGTTTGGTTCTTTAATATCTGCAAATATTTTTAAAACACAATATTTTTCACAAGGTTTCTACATGGTATTTTGTTATGAAATATTGCAAGAAATAATGTGGTTTGAAAAGTACTGACAATACTGTAAAACGTAAACAACTGGCATTTCCATTTTCACTTACACGAATTTCCTTTTTATTTTTTTTTAACTTATATTGGAAGTATCATTTGTTTTTCTTTAAATAAGAAGGCAATGAATGACTTCTAGCCCACTTCCAACCAAAACCCAGCTGTATTATGTTATTTGCTCCCTTTTTCAGTATTAAAGCCTGGGAGAATTTTTAAGTACTATTTACTTATTGATGACTTAAAATATCTGTTTATCAATAGGCTACTCCTTTAATATTAAATATTATGGTGATTTCTACAGTTAAAATGTTTACATCTAACATGTTTTTTAAAAAATTTTTAGTTGTAGATGGATACAATACCTTTATTTACTTAGTTTTATGTGGTGCTAAAGATTTAATCAGTGCCTCACTAGATAAGATAAGCACTAGATAAGCACTCTCCCATTGAGTCACAACTCCAGTCCCACATAAATCCTTTAATGTAATTACAAAATTGTGTCCAGTGGATAATATTAGAGGGTTGAGAGAATAATTTGGCTGAGATACTGGTTGTAATTATCCCTATATACAGAAAAGCAACCTGTGTCCCAGTAGGGTTAAGTGACTGCCTCAAAATGGAAAATTCATGAGAAGGCACCACCAGGCCCCAAGTAGTCATTGTATAATTCTATAAGGTAGAGACTTTCCTAGAAATATATACCGACCATGTGCTAAAGATTGAATTCATGAATGAGAAATTTAGAAACATGACACAGTTGGTTGGAAGGACATGGGGAAATCATATATATATATATCACAGAGTCTGTTGACAAAAACATTGTAAGAAAACTGCAACATACTGGGGGTACTGTGTCTACAAAACTGGATAATATTCTATAAGGTAAGAAAACCCTAAATTTTGGAGTTACATTTTCTAGTAAACAGAAAATATTTGCAGCTTGTCAATCTTTCTTAGTTTAACATTTAATTTCAGAGAGTTCATGTACAAATGTATAGTACTAGTTAGTTAGAAATCTTTCTCTATAGCAAAAGTTAGCAAACATTTTTATATGGCACCAGGTAGCAAATATTTTTGACTTTGTACACCACAGATACATTGTCACATCCATCTAGCTTAGTTATTGATATTAATATTAATTGATATTAATAGCAATATTAATATTAATAATAATATTAATCATTAATTAATGTTAATTAATTAAGTATTCATTACCTATTGCCAGTAGCTGCTTTCTGCTTTCAGCAGCTATTGGCAATAGGTAATGAATAAAGATGACTCTGTTCTCATATGTCTATATTTACAGCAACAACAACAAAAGAGACAATGGCTAGTTTGACAGGACATAATTTTCTAATCCATTTGTCCTAGATTGGACTGAGGGAGAACCCATATCCAACATTATAAGAAATTAAAAGTGTTGGAAATGTAGGGCACCCATGGGTTAAATACCCACTATCCCCCCAAAAAATGTTTTAAGGATAAAAGTAATCAGGGTGAAAATTCTTTATATTTAGTTATTATCACATATGACTTAGAATAAATTCACCTATAACACTACTACTATATGTTCATTGGGATGCTAGAAAGAAAGTAAAAGCATCATTTCAATTGTTTAATGAAGTACAACATTAAGGTAATAATAATTTCATAGGAAAGTTATACAAACTTTAATGACTATGTGAAGAATATGCCAAAGTCAAACTGTAATTCTGTTTTGGATTTCCAACATGTAGTATCAAAATTTTATAATCCTTTTTATTAATTAAGCATAATCTACAATCTAACAAAAATTATTAATCAGAAACTGAAGTTGTGTGTTAATTATGATCCACTGAAACATTTTATATTTGCAGTATATAAAATATACTATAGTATCTCCATCTTGCAAAACTAACATTAAATACTGTGTGGATTAATAGCTGTCATGTGTGCTCTACTTCAGTATAAAGTAATATAAATTAGCTTCATAATTTGTCAATTAATATAGTTCATCACTTCTGAAATTCTTTTAACTCTTATGTGCACTTACTGCTATAGTTACAGGTACATATTTTTCTGAAAAAATTTTTTTCTTGATTCTTAAGTTATAAGAAATAACTTTGGTTCTGTTTTTTTCTCTCTGCATTTCAGTTTCCTGATTGAGCAGGCTACAGAGATAAGACATTTCTGAGTAAACTCAATGGAGACAGAACCAGACTTAAGGCAATGACCCTGAGCAGCCACCATCAAAAACCTTTGTGCTATTTTCTCCAGCAGTTTTTCTCATTAAAAAATATACACTTTAAAGCATTTTCTTTTCCTAAAAGTTATTCAAGGTTGAAAAATGAATTCATTTCATTTAAGAAAAAAACTATTTTTAAAAAAATAATGGAATAGTCTTATTAATAAATGTTTAGCCTTTTTCTCTTTCTGTTTCTCCATCCATATTCCCTCCCACTCACATTAAATATCTTTCATAAATCAACGTTGCTGTGTCCTCTAGAAATCAAGTAGCCTGTAGTTTCCTATAGAACATAGTTTTCGCTTTATATGAATAGGTTTTGGCAACAATTCTAGAGCTCATTTCCCCAATTCTAGAGTTTCTTTACTCTCATTAGTCTACCACCACAGCAGAATTTTTTAATTATGTTGTTAAAAATATCATGTGTCATGCAATGCCCACTATTTTGCCTAAATATGGGTATTATTAGTAAACAAATAAGTAAAACTGGAAAAAAATTAATATCTCAGGCAACAGAAGAATACCTTCAACCATGGCTAGTACATCAGACTCAGGAAAAGAAAGCTTAGAAAGGTGTTGCATATATAGTCTCACCTCCACCCAGCTTTCTTTTGTAAAGGCTTGCCTTTGCCCCAGACCTTAGAAATCAAACATTTATGAGCAACTTCAGGGGGAAAAAATAAGAGACACTTCCTGTTGAAATATGTTCTCCGCCAATAACATCAAGAAGATGAGAAAGTCTGAGGTAATGGCTGAAGTTATTAATTATAAACTTAATTTTTGAAGAAAAGAAATTAAGTTTGCTATAGCAATTGAGTTGCTTTGCTAATAATTTCTTTGATACTGAATTGGGTTCTAAGGGCTGCCTTAAAATTAACTAAAAGTGAACTGGCATAAAACAGCAGACATTTGGGGGGCTGTAAGTCTGAAGTCAAGATACCAGAGGACTGTGTTCCTCTGCAGTCTCAGGAGAATGTGCATGCTGTTCCAATGTCTGGGGACCCAGGCATTCCTCACCCAGAAGATGCCTCGCTGCTTCTGCCGTCACATGGTATTCTTCCTGATTTGGTGTCTAAAGTTCATTCTTCTCATAAGGACACCAATCATATCGGACTATCTTCCCTTCCCTTCCCGATGTATTTTGGGTGTTGGAACTTGGCTCAGCAGGGAAACGCCTGACTGCAATAGAGGAGACATTGGGTTTCATCCCTAGCACCGCAAACAAAGAAAAAAGGTAAAGGATTCCGATTGCATTTGTAAAAACTCCATTCTCAAAAGGGTAAAACACCCATGGAAACCGAAAGCTATCTGTTTCAGGGCCCATTCCCTTTGTCCTGACGCAGAGCAGGAACCCGCAGTCCAAGCCCCATCTCGTAGCTCCGCCCCAATAACGCTGGGCACATCCTTGCCCTCGACGCACAGGTGCACGCACTGGCGCACGTGCTCATGCTCGCGCATGCTCCCCCGAAGGCACCGCCAGCTGCTTCTGCGCCCTGGGTTTCTGGGAGGCCTGGAAGAGGCCGGCAGACGGGGGAGAAGGACGTACCTTCCAGTCCCCCAGGTACTTCCTGCTGACTGCTCCCTGGGCTCTTCGCTCCTGGTCCCACGGCTTCGTCGCTCTCTGGGGAGGCATGGTGGCACCTTTCCCCTTTGCAGTCCCCGGTGAGGTCCTGGGGACTCCCACAGGGGCAGCCTGGGCCCTCACCACCGTTCTGCTGTTGGCTTTCCCGGAGCCGGGAGAGCCTCAGGTAGGGCCGACTTCAGTATTCCTCGCTGTGTGTGGCAGCGGGCACAGTCCTGGCTGGAGAGGCATCAGGCGAGGAGTTGGGCGAGGCAGTGCATGGAGAGGGGGCGCGCTGTCTGTCGCTGCGAGGCAGTGGTGCTCTTACAGGTGGCTGGGTGGATACAGTGGAGATTATAGTTGTAGGCCAGTGGGGCAGAGGAGGGGCTGTGCTGTTCCTGGTGCTCACTCCTTCAGGTGGCTGAGTGGGTGTGGTGGGGTTATAGAGCTCATAGTTGGGTGTAGTTGTGGGACAGTGGAGGGGGTGTACTTGGGAAGCTGCTGGAGGTGGAGCCCCTCGCCTGAACTGGGGAAAGGGAAAGGGAGAAGAGTAAAACACGTGAATTCAAGGGAAGCTTGTCTCTATTGTTAAAAGTATGGATGTATCATATTTTAAAAACTTTTCTGAACTATATCTGCAAGTGTTTTTTTTTTTCTTCACAGAAGTAAATTCAAATTTTTCAGTGTAAGTCCAGCCATTAGCTGATTTGTAATGATTCAATTTTTTTAAATATACCAATGGCTTCCATATTTTAAAACAACCCATTTTATGGAAACCATTTTTGAAAGTCCTCGTTTACTTTGCCTTATATTTCACTATTTCCCTATAAGTAGAATTATTATCCATTGACATTTTTCTTTATGCTATGCAAAGGATATATTCGTTCTGAAATACTTTGATGTGCATTCTTCCAGTGTGTCTTACGCATGCCTCATGGAAAATCAGTTTTCAGTCGGTTTTGTCTTAAAATGAGAGATAAGCACTGGAACTGAAATGGTTAAGTTTTAAGACATTCACCTAATGTCTTCTGATGACATTTTTCTCTGTTGAGACATGTATTTTATAAATGCATGTCTTTGTAATAACACGCATATTGCATGCCTTTTGTTGTTTATACAACCAGTTACAGTAAGAAATTTTTTTTGTTATTGTTGATGGTTTTGAACATCTGTCCATTGTTTAATAGGTGGGGATTTATTAAATTTATGATCAGCATCCTGATAAAAGAGGCTGTTAGCTAAGTTAGGGTTAATTTTCATTTTACCACAGGGTCATATGTCATAACTAGATTTCTCTTAGGGGTTACACAAGTTAACACCAAAATAATTAAGAATATTAACATATTAACAATAACTATTACAATTATTTTTTTGCCTTTGAGATTTCACCATGGGATTGAGAACTACATGAGGAATATCTCTTAGAAGTTATTTTAAGGGTAGAAGCTTAATAAATTTGTCTAGATGCAACCAAACTTATATATTTTAATTGAACTACTAAAACCCTAAAATCATATCACCTTCTGATTTTCAATATGTAGAATACTTTCTGAGGGTTGGTTATAATTGTCTGAGTTCACTTTAAAATTTTTACCATTAAGAATACCTCAAAATGCAAATGAAGGCTCTCATGAGGAAAGTAAATATGTGAATTTTCGTTTTCCCATAGCAGTTCTGTGGAGCATCCCAGAGCCCCAATGTCCCTGATAAGCTCTTCTAGTTGGACATTGTAAATCTTGCTAAGTGCTGCTGATGGTGGGGTATGATAATGGTGGTAGAAATGAAGAGAAGGGATGCATACTTGATTTTTTAAAAGTTTCTTCTAATTATACATGATAGTAGAATGAATTTTGAGATGTCATACATAAATGGTATTTAACATCTCATTCTTCTAGTCGTATGTGGTATAGAATCATATTGGCATGTAATTATATGTGTACCTAGGGTAATAATGTTCATTCATAGGTATTCTTCCTACTCCTTTACCCCCCTCCCCTCCCTTCACTCACCTTTGCCTAATTGAAAGTACCTCTATTCTTCCCTAGAAGGAATCCTCCTGTCTCAGTCTCCCACCTCATTGGCATTACAGGTGTCCACCACTGTGCCTGGATTTCATTCTCATTTATTCTGACTTCATGGGTAATATTTCTTTTCTCAAAGATTTATTTCGATTGGCACATAGTAAGTACATATTGATATGGTATAATGTTATCATTTTGTTTCATGGGTAATGATCTATCTCAACTTTTATCATTGCTTTGTTGTAAATCTATTTTTAAAAAATCTTCCCTATGGTTAGTTTTGGATATACAATACATTACTTCAGCTATATTCACCCAGTTCTGCCATAGAACACCAGAACTTATTCCTCCTAACTGTAATGGTGTTCTGGTTGACAAATCTCTCTGCATCCTCTCACACTCTTCCCAGCTTCTGGTAACAACTATTCTCTCAACTGCTGTGAGATTTATTGTCTTAGATTCGACATGTAGGTCAGATCAGGTAATACTTGTCTTTCTGTGCCTGGCTTATTTTATTTAGCATAATGTCCTCCCTGTCCATCCATGTTGTTGCATATGACTGGACTTCATTTAATTTTATGGCTTCATAATATTTCTTTTTATATATCACATTTTTTAAAATTCAGTTTGTCAGTTTATGGGCACTTCTGTTGTTTTCATTTCCTGGCTATTATGAACTGTCCTAAAATCAATACAGTAGTTAAGGTGTTTCTTTAACATGTCCATTTCATCCCTTTTGTATAAACCCAAAGTGGAATTGCAAGATCATGTGGTAGCTCTACTTTTAGTTTTTGGAGGAAACTCCTTATTGTTTTTTTGTAGCAACTGAACTAGCTTACATCCAACTATCACATTCTTCAAAAATGGTTTTTGTGATTTGCCTACCACATGCATCCCAATACTTTCCCTAATATTATGGCTTTCCAAAATGAAAGTATATGCCTAGCCAAACCACTATCTCACTATTTTCAATAGTGTCATGTAAAAGGAAAGTTTCTAAAGTTTCTCAAACAAACAATGACAGTTTCTGTCTGGAACTTTATTAGATTTTTATGCAAAGTTATCTTTGACTTTCTTAATCATTTCCACAGTTCATTTCAATAAACTTAATTTTTAAGTTTCCACTGTATTATTAGTTTTAAAAATTGATTTGTCATTTTTACTTTACCATATTTGTTAATAGTGCCTCAAATCTACCTTTGTATCCCAGACTGTAGTTTAAAAATGAAGAACTTCACAGATACTGTTGAATTTATGTATTGAAATGCAAGAATAAATAAAATGGCCATGTGAAGCATGAATTAAAAAAAGAATAATTTGATATTGTTCAAAAATAATTTCAATAACAATGCTATGAAATTAAGATGCTAATATTTCAAATATATTTACTTTTCTAGCACTTAAGACAAATAATTAAACTAATCACCAAGAAAATATTAAGTACATGCATTATTATTTAGGCTGTTTATATATCCCTGTGAGTCTCAGAATTATTGCATTTTATTTGGTTCTAAAGAAAAGTCATATATTACTATTGCTGCATCATTTAAATAAAATCTTTTTCATTATTGTTTTAGTTCTGCCTGGCATTTCAAGTATTTCTAGTAGACTTAGTGTATTAACTTATTAATATATTCTGCTTAACTTGCATGGTAGATTCTTTCAGATTATGTGGGAATATTTTGACATGCATAATGTATTTTTATTTGGTCAACATACTGTTTTTTAAGTTATATAATTATGAACCATACAAACAAAAATATTTTACAAAGGTCATATCAAAATGAAGAGAAGTAAAGCAATTTCATTAAAAATATAACATTTTGTGTTCACCATTGAGCATCAAATTTCTTAATTATCATATCTTGTCATTTTTCTACTTCATTTCCTAACACAAATTATATTATTTAATACATCTTATAAAAAATTGAATTTTTTGTTTGTTTGTTTTTGTTTTCGTGGTCCCTATGGGGAATTTTTTTTTGTAGTGCTAGAGATTGAACCCAGGGCTTTCTGCATGCAAGCCAAAAACTCTACCAACTGAACTGTCTCCAGTTCTTGAATTCTTATTAATAATTCTTTTCCAGCCAAAGTGAAATTTTCCAAATATTTCTATGTGTGTGTGTAACACATAACATGACTATGGGTCATATTACATTTATGTACATTCATACAACGCATATGGGGAGAGAAGGAAAGAATGAGTATTTTTTAAAAAAATATTTTTTAGTCGTTGATGTACCTTTATTTTATATTTTTAAATTATTTTAATTTATATGTGGTGCTGAGGATCAAACTTAGTGCTTCACACATGCCAGGCAAGTACTCTGCCACTGAAGCACAATCCCAACCCCAGAATGGTTATTTTTGTGTTTAGGTAATGATATTTGTCTGTATGTGTATTTTTCCCATAAAATTTGACTTAAAAGTGAAGTATGATAAAGTGATCTGAAATTAAATAGTTAATAAACAGAAAAATTAAGATTCTAAGTCTGGTCTGGTGCTACATTCATTTTTCTGTAATAGGCCTTTGAATATCAGATATTGATCAGGTAAAATCAGTAACAGTGAAACTGACTATCTGGGGGAAGATAATCAATATTAAACATATTTGAGAAATTCAGAATATCAACTGTGTTTCCTTTTTTTCCCTTTTTCTCTTTTTATCATAGTTTTTCCCCCACTAATTGCAAAGTATAGCATCTATCACAACCTCTTTTTGTCATCCACTTTGGCTACCTAAATAATTTGTTTTGAAAATTTATAATGTATTATCCAATATGATATATAATTGTAAAAATTTGAGACAAAGGTTTTCAACTTTTTGTACATTATTTTCATTTCTGTGATTTTCTCACATTTATTTTAATGAGAACACATGTAATGCGAGATAATTTTTTTTAATTTCAATGTTGTAATTTTTGTAGGTCTTGATCTTCATGTTTGTTGTAATATAGAGTTATATACTAACCAGAGAATAATCTTATTTTGAAAACATAGGACATAATGTCAATTAAATAGGAGAATTTACAAGTTTAAGGGCAGCCTCAACAACTGTGTGAGACCCTTTCTCAAAAATGATTCCATCTTCATCACTGAAAATAAAAGTTGGGGAATCTAGCTCAGAGGTAGAACACCCCGGGTTTATTCTCTGGTGTTCAAAAAATCTGAATAAAAATAAATGAAAAAATGACCAATTAGTTGATAACAATTTTTGAAAATAAGCTATTAAAGTTTGTTTTGTGATTTAATTGGAACAAATCAAAGGATAAGGCTATTTTATTCTAATCATAATATTGTACAACTCAAAGGATTTATTTTAATAATTTTTATATTACTGAAATATTGGAGTATTACATTAATTATTTATCTCTCTGTCAATAACTAGTTGTCAGCTAGTTATATCTAGTGTATAGTCAGCTGGATTTGGCCACAATTCTTTGATAATATCAATCATTGAATTATAAATATGGCTCAAGAAACTTAATCTGGAGGCTTACTGAGGCTGGGATGTGAGTGACAAATATTTAGCATGAAAATAATAACATGGACTTTTGAAAATATTTCTCTTTCTGTATTTGATATAAGAATCTATTTATACATTTACTTAAAAACACATTTGATTGGAGGTTTAAAAGGCAATTTGATATTATAGCTTTTTATATGACGAGAGGAAACAGCTACCTTGTCCTCTAAATGGAGAACACATGTGTTCTCTTCATGTCAGATCATCAAGATCTGAACCATTTGCTATCAAGGAACTGAAGCAATTTTCTTATTTTCTTT
Organism: Urocitellus parryii; assembly: GCF_045843805.1. Lineage (NCBI taxonomy): Eukaryota > Metazoa > Chordata > Mammalia > Rodentia > Sciuridae > Urocitellus > Urocitellus parryii. The sequence goes on from NW_027554082.1 coordinate 60,755, forward strand.
GTGTTCCTAGTTCTCCATCTAAAAATAGCAATCAATGTAGTAGTTTTTTAAGAGCATTTTGTATTAGTTTTAAGTAAATGGCATATGGAGACAGCTTACATATGTAGCTGATACCTAACAAAAATAGCAACAACTTTCATTTTTTAATTGTCATCCATCTCATGGTCCTTTTTCATTATGCTACAATAGAGCCATAGGATTAGAGAGATTTAATTTCTGAGAATATCAGTGATTCTTTGTGATGTAAGGTGTGACAGCGAGCTATCTTTCTGCAGTTTGTCTGTCATAAATCAATTGGTGATGAATGGTTCCTTTTCTGCACATACGTTTGAAAAGTTTATGTATTGGTAAACTGTTGGGTGACATATTTGGAACACAGTCAGTTGTAGCTATTTTAAACAGTATTACTAATAGCCTTCTAAATTGTCTTCATGATACCTATGTTCTGCACCTTTTCCTATTATTTTCACTTCCACCACAATTTTCTTTCTAAAAATAATCTTACTCTTGTCACATTACTTCAGGTGTACCTTTAGGATAAGAATACAAACAAAAAAGAAACTAACAAATATAATGGATTCCTTTTGTTAGGCAACAAGCTAAATATACTGTAGAAGTTATCTAATTTAGTTCTTCCACTGATTCTTTAATAGAGGTGATTGTTTTCCCAATTTTAACTACTGAAGAAACTGGCAGAAGTAAGATGAATCATGTTCTAGTGGCATCATCCTCTCATTCTAATTGAGAATTAATGAAATATCTGTCAGTGATTTTCTGCTCCTTGCAACTTAGAAGAAACATGCTTTTATGCACTGAAAATAAATATTAAAAAGAAATGTCATGTTACACATTTTTATTAAGAGAGAACAATAAAAACCCTAAGTATCAGCAGTCTGATATAAAATAAATATCATTTTAATATCTACATCAATATTTCTGGGAATAATATTTTAAAAAATGATCTAAGGTATTTGAAAAAAGCTACAACACTTCACTGAAATAAATAGCACTGTTATATTGCTTTTTTAACTAAAATAAACACTCAGGATATATTGAATTAAAAATAATTTCTAGAATTAAGCTATAAAGCATGATATTTAACTAGTTCAATTTTATTTAAAATATTTGTGTATGATGAAGAAGTGTGAACAAGACTAACTAATCATAACAGAGATACCTGTGAGTAGTTCTACCAAATATTCAAGTCTATCATGATACTATAGTAAAGCATTATAGTATGGACACGAGATAGTAGATCTGTTGTATGAGAATAACAGTAGAAAACTAGAAAAGTTTCTAATTCTTTTGAAAATGCATCTGATAATGCAATTTTAGAACTTGAAATTTTTATATTATTAAGTGCATTTCTAGAAATTTTGCCTGAAGTTACAGGAAAAAAATGTGACATTTTTTGGATGAGTTCATGCTATTATATTGTAAGTTAAACAGCAGAAAGTTGCTTTTTGTGTTATATTTTTCTTTTTACAGATGTTTAATAATGGGATCCCTTAAGTTTGACATATCTTATACAATAAAAAAGTTGGGAAATTATTCCTGGTGAACAGTAGTTTGGTTTTTTGTTCTCCTTAATGGTCCCCATGACAGTTATTTAGGCTGACATCTAAAAAGGTTATTGCTGACTTTAAAATACATATTAGACCAGTTTCTGTTATCATGATATTAATTATTGTCATAATCTAGATTCAATATCATACCTAACACTGTGGGAGAGTAGTAGGGATTGTTGAAGAAAGGGGTAATAAAATAGAACACATTGTATGTTCAAGTTGTTATAGGCATGACATTAAGCACCTTGCAGCACAACAAGTTGTAGGTAAATTCTTCTCAGTCACATTATCACTTGTATCTTTAGTAGAAGTGCATGAGCATCTCAATATAGAATCAATGCACAATTAAGGAAGGCTGACAGTAATTTTTATGTAATTTTTCATATGCCATCTTTAGTAATTTAATTAATATATATTTTCTTCTGCAATAAATATAACATCAGCATTTCAACTGTTTTGCAGAAATTTAAAATTCCTGTTTCATCACAGTGAGAATAATAAATTTGTTATAATTCTTAAAACATTTATGATAAATATTATCCTAATTCATTATTTATAGATCAACTACTTTATATTCTTTCCTAAAAATAGCATTTTAAGCAAAAATTGTATATTTATACGTACTCCCATTTTATTTTTAGGTATGCATCTCTAAGAAAAGCAGATTTTTCTGAAAAGTAATAAAAATTACATTTGTGATTAGCTTAAATGTATATTATGCAACTTACAAAGAACACTATAAAATATGTGTACATGTTAAATACATTTAAGCATATATATATATATATATATATACATAAATATTATAGTTTATTCACATACACATGTGTGTAATATGTTTTGTTGTTCTAGAACAGAAGTATCTAGGGAGATCTTTCAGATTCAATTACACTGAATTCTAAACAAGCAAGTTGAAATGGATATATTTCTCTCAAAACAACTAATGGAAATAAAGAAAACTTTAATTTTTAAATTAATTTAACAACTGTCTATTGTGTTCAAAAATAGCATTGTAGTTAAATTAGAATTCAAATTCATACTTATAGATTTTTTCAAATATGTGAGCTTTTAAAATTTTTGCATGAGTCCAAAATAACAATGAAATTACCTAAATCCATAACCTAAGGGACCAGTTTTCCACTTTTCACTTCCCAGTAACTAATTGTGTATCTATTCTTTCCCTATTCTGCAATAACTCCTGGTAATGACTAAAAGCTGTTCTAGAAATAGTAGTAGTAGTAGTAGTAGGTGAATGTATTTTTTAATGCCATTTTTTTCAATTTTGTAATCTCTTTATTTGAATGGGACATGGCTGCATTATGTCTGCCCACATGTGGTTTAGAGATAAGTAACAGAGCAGAAGGGTGAAACTCCTCTTCACTGTGCTATCGTTTATAGGAACACATTAGTAGCAACAAACCTGCTCTCATTTAATGCAGACATTGAAGCCAAAAACATGGTGTACATCAGTCACCATTATTTCTAAATTATTTGAAATATATTTCTTTAAAATTAACAGTGATGCATGCTAACAAATACTGATTATAAGCAGAATTTTCTTGATTAGAATAGTAGCAAATGTTGAAATTCTCCTCGTATTCCTTCTTCTTTTTTAGCTCATATGTATACTTAGTTTGTCTCAATGAATTGAGTCCACATTTAGAATTCTAGAGACTCATGTATAAACCTGAACTTCAAGCTTCTCTGAAGGAACCTCATGTGGTCTCACTTGAGCCATAATACTTTATGGTGTGGTGTACAGGGGTGCATCCAACATGCTGGAAATATGTGTTCTCCAGTTTGCTGCTGGCAACTACAGCATTCACTCAGACCACCTACTTTGCTTCTATAAATGAATTTACAAGTCTTTTATAATATATTTTGATAAAGATTTCATAGTGGTTTCTACTGGTATACGAGAACATGGCCTACATAATATATTATGCATCTCTTTGAAATGGGATTAAATTTTTAAGTTTAGAATTCGGCATTTGAATAGTTTTCTTTCTATATACTATAAAAATCATGTTCCCATTAGAATTTTTGAAAGTCTGATTAGGTTACTCATTGCTAGAAGTGGATAAATAATTGCTAGAAGTAGATAAGTCATGGATGTTGCAAGCTGTCGTATGTATTACTTTTCAGTTTTGTTCCTTAAAAATGCAAGTGATTTAGTGTCTTTCATGATGCTAAAAATATTCTGTATAGATCAGCATAAATCTTGTTGATACACAAAATTTCTGAATTAAATTTTTCCTAAAATTATAAATAATTTTAAGTAGCAATTAACGTGGAACCAGGGTTAAATTTTTTTTGAAAAGTAGCTTAGTATTATGTTACCAGGATTATCATTAAAAGTGAGAATACATTTTTAACATTATTTTTATTAGAGTCTATATTATATATAGTATTTGGGTTAATTCTAACAAAATCATACAGGAATGGAATTCCAGTTGGGTTAATGATCCCCTCTTTTCCCCTTCTGTCCTAACTCTCCTCCTCCATTCTCTTCTTCCTATTCGCCTAGACATTCTTTCACTTGTCTATTTATTTATATTTGATTGCTTCTTTCTACTTATACATAAAGGTGCTATTCCCTGTGGTATATTTGTATATGCATATAACATGATTTTTAAAGAATCCCTTCTTCATTGCCTTCTCTTTCTCATTCCCACTCTTCTTCTGAATCTTCTTTTTTCTACACCAGTGGTCTTCCCTATGTCTTATGATATTCTGTTCTTTCCTTCTCTTTTTATTTAACTTCAGCTTCTGATATGAAACTTTTGACTTTTGAGTTTCTTGGTTTGGCTTATTTCACCTAGCATGATATTCTCACCCCCCATTTACCAGCAGATGGCCTAATTTATTATTTATGGCTGAGTAAAACTACATTGCATGTATGTGTACCACAATTTCTTTATGCTTTCATCTATTGACAGGCACCTGGGTTGATTTCATAAGTTAGCTATTCTTAATTGTGCTACTATAAACACACGTGTCTGTATTACTATACTAAGCAAATTTTATTTTAGTAATTTTGGGAAAATACTGAGTCATGGGATGGCTGGGTCATGCCATGTTTCTATTTCTAGGTTTGGGGGAATCTCCAAACTGTTTTTTTTTTTTTAATTTTAATATTTATTTTTTAGTTCTAGGCAGACACAACATCTTTGTCTGTATGTGGTGCTGAAGATTGAACCCGGGCCGCATGCATGCCAGGCAAGCATGCCAGGCAAGCACGCTACCGCTTGAGCCACATCCACCGCCCTCCAAATTGTTTTCCAGAGTGGTCGTACTAGTCTGCAGTCTCACCAGCAGTGTACAAGTGTGTCTTCCCCCTACATCCTTACCAGCATGTATTACTATTTGTGTTCTTGATCATTACTAGCATGGCTGGAGCAAGATGAAGTCTTAGTGTAGTTTTGGTTTGCATTAATATAAGTGCTAGAGATGTTTCATGTATTTTGGAGGCTTTTTTTTCCTTAGAAATTTCTGTTTAGTTCTTTTGCTCATTTATTGACTGGGTGTTTTTTGTTTGTTCCTTTGGTGGTTTTTGTTATTTTTGATGGTAAGTTATTTTTTAATATTTATTTCTTAGTTTTAGTTGGACACAATACCTTTTTTTTATTTATTTTATGTGGTGCTGAGTATCAAACTTAGGACCTCACATGTGCTAGCCGAGTGCTGTACCTCTGAGACACAATCCTAGCCCAGTATTAAGTTCTTTTGAGTTGGTTATTTCTGTTTGTTAATGCCCTATCAGTGGATTACCTGGCAAAAATTCTCTCCATTTCTGTAGGAAAAAATATATTTTTATATTGAGCTTTCTAACATGTAAGATAAATATCTCTCATAAATAAGAGAAGACACAGGGACTAATTAAGAAAAAGCAACATAGTTTATTCAAAGTCTATCTCTTTTAATTCAGAGCCCATTATCTTTGTGACCCTTTTGGAACAGGAATACCTGACATTGGTATCTGGGATTCTGATTGCATAAATTGAATCAAGAGGACTTGTATAACATGGAGAAAACTTTCATGTCATTGGGAAGCTTTCAGAACTATATCCATGCAACTTAAATTCTTTACATGTGAATGTTTCCTTTGAAAAATCAATGTTAAATAGATGTTAAGCAATGAGAAACCTATTTCTGTAATATTGGACATACAATGCACAATTCCTCTAAAAATAAAACAAGGAATCTTACTGATGAGGCTTGGTATTTCTGGAAAAGTAGACATTCTTCAAAATATGATTGATACACCCTACTGGCAAGTTGAGAATTTTGCTCGTTAATTAAATATAATACTTAAATTCTTTACTAACATGTGTTAGGGAATGGGGCTACTGAGATAGAAGATACAGTTCATGTTCTCGATGCTCTTGGTTGAGGTGTGTGCAGTTTACATAACTCCAAGATGCCATGATGAATGCTGTGACAAAGGCAAGGATTTGTGGAAAGAGTAAGTGTTGGAAGCAGTTTTAGAAATGACTGGAGTTCATGTGGCCACTCTAGGCAGAGGAGATGCATTTCAAAGTGGAAGAGCAGCACATATGGAAGCAGAGTGGGAAGAGTAGGAAGTGGCTACTCTTAATTTACATTATTATTATATGCTTATATTCATACAGTATTTTGTAAGGTTAAGTTCAGTTGAGAAGTATTAATTTTTTGAATAAACTATTTATATTTTTTTCAGAGTGGCCAATCACCAGTTTTACTCACCATAAAGAAAAACAGACTGATGATGGTAGAATAAAGAAACCATACGTACAGTTGATGATAAGGGAAGGTATAGCACATTATTTATTTATTTATTTATTTGTTTATTTTTTTGAAAAGGCTTAATATTATAGGGAAAATCACTCAAGTTAAAAATATTAAATTAATGGGAATGACATAACCATTGGAATATAGTGAAATAGATGAACATGAACTACAATTAGGGATAAAAGCAGTTATTTAACTGATGAAAATAAGAGTATGTTGTATGACTCACATGTCCTTATAATTATTAGCTGATGATTATTATTTGATTTTATTGATCACATGGTCTTGTATTAGCTAGAGTGTTCATTTTAGTTTTATAAATATGGACTTTTAGTTTGCTTTTTTTTTTCTTCCAGTATTGAACTTTTAAAACTTTCTTTTAGATTTTATCTTCTCTTGGTATAATTTCCTTTTGGAAATGCTTTGTTGAGCATAAATAGACATTGAAAAGAATTTTGTTCTTTGGATGATTGTTTGCTTTAAATTACTTTCTTTGTGGAATATTATTTTTTATTATTTCTAAATGAGTTTTAATTGCTATAGACACACGTTGTCAATTTCTAATGAAAAAGAGGGTAACATATGCTTGAAGGCTGGTTGCAAGATTATATATGTAGCACTGATGCTTCTCAGAGTGAATGACTGAAGCAACAATGACTATTATTATCATAGTGCTACTGTTATTGTATTATACCTGCAAATAGCTTTTTTACTTCTTCACCTTTGGCTGACTGTGAATTACAATGTTACATCACCCTAGGAAGCAAAAGGAGCTTTATTCATCAAAATCTTTGCCAACTCCAGATGAATTATCTAGTCATAGTTACTGTCCATTGAAGGATTTTAAGTTTGTAACTCTCCCCTTTGGGGACTAAAGATTTCTTTTTTTGTGTGTTTGTTTTCCTTTTAGACTTACAAATGATTTTCAAAGATAAAGGCTTGATCTTCCAAGATGTTTATGTCTGTTAGTGTATGTAAAGAAAATATATCAAATTGCTAAAATATAATAAATTGGCTGTTTAAATAAATTTATTAAAAATATTTAAGGTTGAAGTCATCTCTCTTTTTTTAGGAAAAACCCTCATGTTGGCTGTGGAACATAAACCAACACAAATAGTTGATCTGCTTTTTCAATGTGTTGTTAATGTGTCTCTTCAGATAACTGTGGATGGGTTGCCTTGTCTTATGGAATTGCTAGTGGCAATACTGCATAAGTATTTACATTACAATACTAGTCAACATTAGATGCATATTCACAATAGTTATACCTGCTGCATCTCACACATGAGGTGAGATTTTATACTGTCACTATGTATGGAACAGTAGTGAGTTAGGACAGTTCATCATTCAGAAACCCTTCAAAAGTCTACCCTAGAGGTAGTGATGACACTTTGGGTGAGGATGAGGGAGGTGAGGTGAGGGGGAATGGGGGCAGGAAAGATGGTGGAGTGAGATAGACATTATTACCTTGGAACACGTATGACTGCAAATTTGGTGTGACAGTACATCATGTATAATCAGAAATGAAAAGTTGTGGTGCAATTGTGTACAATGAATCAAAATACATTCTGCTGTAATTAAAATAGAAAAATAATTAAAATAAATGAATTAATTAAAAAAAGTAGTGATTTGTGCATGAGTCACCTCCAAGGTTTGTTCTCTCCTCTCTTCTCCCCTCCCCTCTCCTCTCCTCTTTATGCATTGGTAGGAAATTGTTCTAGCACTGAGTTATACCACTAGCCAGTATCTTAAAACTTTGTAAGCCTTTATCCTTAGGGTTTCCAGCATTATCCATTTCATTCCAAGCATAACCCCTACTCATGGGCACAAATAGTATTGCACCTATGATTTTTCTAATTAGCTATTTGGGTCTTGAAATGCCCAGTTTAGCAGAAGTTAGCTTTTCCACCATTATCCTTTAATTTACCAAGGACCTAATAATATCCTTGAAGTCTAAGGAAGATAATTCTGTAGTCAGATGGAGGAAGATAAAGGGATTTAAAATAGTTCCTTTGTCTCTGTCAGTTCTGTTACTATAGTGTTTCTGCCAGAACTGACCCTGTAGATTGGTAGTGAATAGCTTTTATTACAACATGTCCTGAGTCCCAATCCCTGAGTCTTCATGATAACACACACTTAGACTCAAAAGTTACAACATTCTTTTTAGGTCACATGCACTCATGCTTTTTTACTCAACCATTATTTTCAAGCAGCAGCACTGTTCTTTGACAGCTTGGCCTCTAGCTTTGACCAACAAATATTAAGTACTCTGACCCTGTATCCTTTTAGGAGCCTTATTTGGAACCCCCATATTAGCCTTACCCTGTTGGGTACATTATTGTTTGAGGATTTTGTCTTTTCTATGAGATAATTGATATTATTCAAAGCTATCAGAGAGCTTCAAATAAGGTCACTGAAAGATATGGGAGTTTTCTGTCATCTTGGCTAGCAGGTGTGTGCCCTGAATTGTTCCCTTTTTTGAAATAGATTCCTTTTAACTGCAGGGGCAGGGGGAGGCGGAAATATCACTGTTTCCCAGGGTAGGTGCCAACTTTTCATTGGCACCTCCAGTGGTTTGTTTTTTTTCGAGTAATTGAAATTTCCCCAGCTGTTACAAATACTGCCTAAAGTTTTCGGCATATATCAAGTTGTTCTTCGAAAGAAAGAGATTAAGCAGATTCATTGAATGTAAGAGAGCTAAACCCCATTATGACTCTTCAGTATCTGTTGTGTTAAAAAGGATTTTGTCTTCCAAGTCGGTTGGAGATCAACATGGAGATGTAGCTACTCTTACAATGATCTGCTGATTCTGTTCAACTAGGTGGAGAAGAAATAGTAGTAGTCCAAACCAGTTCTTGCATTTGTTGTTATTGATTAGTCTCTCAAAAGAGGATGATTGTATTCTCTAATTTGAGAGATATTTATAAATAAAGTTATAAATTAACTTAATTGCTGATTTGCTCTGAGTTACTAAGCACAAAGAAGAGCACGATTGATAATGAAAATTAGGACTCGAGCATTTTTAAATAATTTTAACATTTTAATACTAGAACTTATGGAAAATGCATATTAGTTATATTTGATATTCTAAAAAGTTAAATATGCCATTATTTTACTACTTCTCTTAACATGTTTCAATATTTCTTAGTAAATCTTCTTAACAAGCTGGTGAACTAAAGTGATACAACCCATATTTCCTACAAGGCCTTAAGCCTAAGACTTGTGCAAGAGCAAGGAGATATTGTTTACAGAGACAGGGAATATTCTGAGTTCATGCTACACTAGTTAGTATATTTGCCTGTCTTGCTCTCAAAGCATGATCATTTCGTCTTACTTTTTTCTTCTTTATTACAAGTTATGGGTGCAGTGTGGCACATGCATTCACTCCAGCTACTTGGTAGCCTGAGCCAGGACAATCAATTGAGCCTTGGCCATTAGCGTGGAATGCCATCTCAAAAATAGAGCAAACATTTTAGAAACAATTTTCAAGTTAATAAAATGTATATAGTGCTTACAAATTTGGAGAGTATATGAAAAAGTTCTGAAAGTAGATCTAAAATCCTATATTTGGGCAGTGTTTTCATATGAGTATTAAAATACAAATTTTATTACTTTTTTCAAACATAACAACAGGAATCTAATTCTTCAATGTATAAAAGCAGAATCTAGGATGTCAGCAATTTTTATTCCAGGTAAGACTTACAAAAGTGAGTTACACTTGGTGTGCATGCCCTGTGTAATAAGAGTAAGAAAGTTTTGATCACAAAAGAACAATGGAAAAAAGTAAATGTTTAAATTCCATTCATATTTTTCTAAGTTTTTTCTTGATCACATAGAATCCAGGATTATTTAGCAATTAATTGCATTAAATTTATTATCTAAATGATATTGTCATAAGAAATTTTATACTAATTTTGAATCTGAAATTTTATGTCTTTGCAGAAATAAGAAAAATATTTTTAAATTAGTAGGTTGTGTTTCTTTTATTATGATATTTTAACAAATTGGGCTTTTCTATAATGTCACCTGTTATAAACACAGGTGTTCCTGTGAACTATTAATATCAACTTCTATTATGTGCACAAATTGGTGGATTTCACAGTGGTAATTTGAAACACACATATACAATACTTGAATCCTAACCACTCTCCTTACTTCCATTTTTTCCCCTCCTTTCTCTTGTTTCATTCCCAAATACCTTCCCTCTTCTTTAATAATCTCTCTTCCATTTTCTAGTCATTCTTATTTTCTTCCAAGATTAAACATGTTACAGAGAGCATGTGATACTTGGATTTTTGTTTCTGTTTTATTTTATATTTTTTTTCACATTTACACGATGACCACCATTTCCATCCGTTTTACAGTTTTTGTCCTTGTTTCTTTTTTTAACTTTTTTATTCAGGGCTTGAAATATACCATTTCTTGCTATCCTGGGCTTTAGAGTTTCTCCTCAGAAATCTAATATTTTTCTTATGTGTTTATAATTGCTTTGACTTTTATAGATTTCAGTGTACCTTTGGTAATTTTATAGACTATTCTGTGTAAATATTCTTTTCTGGTCATGTCCATTTGGTGTTCTAAAATCTTATTATACCTGGATGTCCATAACTTTCACAAGATTTAAGAAATAATCTCTTTTATTCACTGAGAAAGCTTGCATTGCCTGTAGCTTGTACCTCTTCTTCATTGTGTGTACCAATGATTCATTAGATTAGTCTTTAAATTGTGTCCAGTGGGTTTTTAAGTTCTTTACAGATCTTTTAATTCTTCTTTGTATTGTTGAATGTGATATTTCATGATCAATTTCAATCTCTGATATTTTTTCTTTCACTTGATCTACTCTAAAGGTCTGACTTCAACTCGATATTTTTATTTGAGATGTTGAGCTCTTTATTTTCAAGATTTCTAATTGATTCTTTTCAGAATCTGTATTTAATTGTTCCTTTATGTCCTGCATTTTTTTTTAATTTGTGTTTTTTTATTTTTTTAGTTGTAGATGGACACACATCTTTATTTATTTATTTATTTATTTTTATGTGGTGGTCGAGTGCCAAACTCAGGGTCTCACACCTTCGAGGCAAGTGCTGTACCACTGCACCCCAGCCCCAGCCCTGTTTTGCATTTTATTTAGAGACAGGGTTGCTTAGTACCTCATCATTGCTAAAGCTGGCGTCAAACTCTTGATCCCGCTGCCTTAGCCTTCTGAGCTGTTTTTTTGAGTTCATTATGTGTCTGTGAGATTAATGTTCTCTGAGATTCAGGTGGTAAAGATTTTTTTTACATTTTGGGGCTCTACATTCATGTTCTTGATCATTTTCTTTGCTGTGAAAAAGCTTTTTACTTTGTACTTTCCTACTTATTGACTCTTGATTTTATTTGTTGCAATTTCGAAGTTTTGTTGAGGATGTCAGTTCCTAGGTTGACTTGATGTTTTCTAGTGGGTACAGGATCTCTGGTCTAATACCTAAGTGATGACTTTGAGTTGAGTTTTGTGCACAGTAAAGGATAGAAGTTCAGTTTTATTCTGCCATATACATATTTTCAGTTTTCTCAGTAGCATTTGTTGAGAAGGCTATTTTTTCTTTTAATGTATGTTACTGATGTCTTTGTCTACTATGAGATAGTTGTATTTATGTAGTTTTGTCTTTGTGTTGTCTTTTCTGTTTCATTGGATTTATTGTTTTATTGCCAAAATCATGACATTTTGTAGCTCTATAATTTGAGATTATATATTGTCATTATTTCACTTTTCTCACTAAGGATTGTTTTGGAAGTAGTGGGCCTCTTTTTTTTTTTCAAGTGAATTTCACGAATATCTTTTCTATTTCTATGAAAAAATATCATTGAAATTTTATTAGGAATTACAATCAAAATATAATGTTTTGGTAATATGGCAATTTTGATAACATTAATTTGCCTATCCATGAACATTAGTGATCTTCCATCTTCTAAGGTCATCTTCAATTTCTTTCTTTAGTGTTTTCTAATTTTTGTTATAGAGATCTTTTACTTCCCAAGTATTTTAAATTTTTTTGAGCCCATTGTGGTTCACCAGCTGATTCATAATTGGTGTAGAGGACCGTAATTGATTTATGGGTGATAATTCTATATCCTGCTACTATGCCGAGGTTTTTTTTTTTTTTTTTTTTTTTTTTTTTTTTTTTTTTTTTTTTTTTAGTTCTAAGTTATTTTGGTGTAGTTTTGTGTCTTCTAAATAGAGAATCTTGTGGTCAGTAAATAGGGAAAGCTTGAGCTCTTCTTTTACTAGTCATACCCCTTTAATTTCTTTTGCCAAACTGCTCTGGTTAGAATTTCAAGGACTATGTTGAACAGAAGAGGTGAAAGAGGACATCCTTGTCTTGTTCCAGGTTTTAGAGGGAATGCTTCAGTTTTTCTGCATTTGGAAGGATGTTTGCCTTGGATTTTTTGGTATATAGCTTTTAAAATATTTGGATATGTTCCTATTCCTAGTTTTTCTACTGTTCTAAACATAAATGGATGCTGTACTCTGTCAAATGTCTATTGAGATAATTTTGTGATTTGTTTTAAGTCTGATGATGAATTACATTTTTTGATTTCCATAGGTTGAACCAATCTTTATTATGGTCCACTATATTTTTAATATATTTTATGCAGTTTTCTAGTATTTTATTAAGATTTTTTGCATGTGTGTTCATCCAGGGTATTTGTCTAAAGCTTTATTTCTTTGATATATCTTTGTCTGGGTTTGGTATCAGGGTGATTCTACCTTTAGAGAATTAGATTCTACCTTTAGAGAATTTAGAGTTTGGAAGAGTTTCTTCCTTTTATTTTTCATGGAATAATTTGATGAGTATTGTTGTTAGTTCCTTTTTAGAAGTTTGGTAGGAATTGCTAGAGAATCTATATGGTCTTGGACTTCTCATAATTGGTATGTCAAAATACTGATCCATTAAAAAACAACTGGCTTCAAAAATGCTAGAAATGGCTGGGTTAAGTGGTGCATACCTATAATCCCAGTGGCTCTGGATGCTGAGACAGGAGAATCATGAATTGAAAGCCAGCCTCAGGATTAGTGAAGTACTAAGCAACTCAGTGAGACCCTGTCTCTAAATAAAATACAAAATAGGGCTGGGATGTTGCTCGGTATTTGATTACTTCTGAGTTCAATCTCTAGTATCAATGAAAAAAATCTAGAATTGTGAAAAAAATATGGGTGTGTATAAATGTCCATGAATTATTCAGGTCACAAACAAGAAAGGAAAAAAATTATATAATTTAAAAAACAATAGATCTCAGTGCTTTGTGGTGCTTGTGATTGACCCTATAGCATCATGAAATTGAGGCACATTCTCTGTGAGTGGGCTACATTTATAGTCCTTATCTTCCATTCTAAATAGTTTGAGAGCATACAGATTACATGCTGAAGAAGTATGGCATCTATAAAGGTCTGCCACTTGAGAGGATTATTGAGAAAATTGACATCATGCTGTATGACACAGTACTAAATGAACCATCCTGCTCTGCTGAAACGAGATAAACTCTTCTCAATGTATTTGACAGTCTCAAGAAGTCATAGTTTATAAAATGATCATCAAAAACTTTTATAACTACCTTGCCATGGGAAATAAGACTCTAAAGGGAATAGCATGCATGGATTGAAATAATCCTCCTATTTTGAATGGTGAGTATAAACTCAGTCTATATAATTTTAACAGTACAATTCTTTTCAAAATTAACATCATCACTATTTATTTCACCGTTGGGGATTGAAACAAGAGCTCACACATTCTATACAATACATTACCACTTAGCTCCTTCCTCTGTCCTCAGTATATTCTCTCAGGGGAAGAAGAGTCACATTATTTTTTGTTTTGTTTTATTTTTTGGTTTTTTGGTTTTCTTTGTTTTGTTTTGTTTATACTTCTAATGAAATTGAAGGAATTTCTTCTCCCATAGGAGATATATGGTTGGCACATTCTGAAAGCATGAGTGAGTTAATAGCCTATTTAAGTATTTTATCAAATCAGTTAAGATATTGTCATATAATATTACTACATAACAATTTGATGCTACCTCCCTAATTCTTCTTTCTACATTTCCCCAGGACAATGCAGTGTGGATAAGAGTGTATAAACTCTGAATGGTGTCATCTTTCAACAGTTTTTATCCCTAGGGGAGGTAAAGCATTTTTTTTGTACCACACATAAGATAGGAAAAGTAGCTGGAAGTAAGAGATTAGCATCTTTTCTGTCTCCTATACTGGAATGTCTTTGTAAGCCTTCTGTCCCCGGTCTGTTGACTACATTCCTCTATGTTCTATAGGTGTTTTCATATATTTGTTGACCATTTATATTTCTTCTTCTGTGCAGTGCCTGTTCAATTCCTCTGCACATTTATTAATTGGGTGATGTTGTTATATTAGTGTTAAGTTTTTTTTGAGTTCTTTATCTATCTTGGAATTTAATGCTGTTTCCCCCCTATTCTGGTGGTTCTCTTTTCATGTCTTGGTTGTTTCCTTTGCAGTGAAGAAACTTCTCAGTTTGATGCCATACCATTTATTGATAATTGATTTTACTTTTTGCTGAAGGGCCTGCCTTTCAGCATCAACTGTGAGGAGCTTGAGGGCATAGAGAAACCCCTCCAGAGATAGTTTCAGAGAATGGTGTCTGCTTTATTGTGTAGCAAAAATAACTTTTATAGTGGGAATGTGCCTATTTACTGCTAACAGTCATGATAGGCCAGAGGTGATACACAACATCATATTACGGGAATCCTGACACCAAGAGTCTAGGAACTGCCACATAGGCTGAGCTTGTACCATCAAGGGAATAACTTCTTGTCAAAGGAGCAGGGAAATGGTGCTTGCCAGTGTTCTGACAATACTCTGTCCCAAAACAGTGTTGTACTTTAGGACTGCCATGCTGCACAATGAGCAAGTAAGCATTCCTCCATGTAGATCCAAGGTCAGGCCCACCAATAACTTCTTTTCCTTTAGGGATCTTATTAAGAAGTCAGTTACTGACTGTTGCAATCTGTTTCTCCTGTTGTAGTTTTGGGCCTACATTTTCTTCTAGCGGTTGTGTGGATTCCGGTCTAATACCTAAGTCATTGATACAATTTGAGTTGAGTTTTGTGCATGGTGAGAGGATTAGGGTTCAATTTTATTCTGCTACATGTGCATTTTCAATTTTCTCAGTATCAGTTGTTGAAGAGGCTATCTTTTTTCCAATGTACCATATTGGTACCTTTGTCTAGTATGAGGTAACTGTATTTATGTGGGTTTGTCTGTGTCTTCTGTTCCTTTGGTGGTCTTTTCTGTGTTCTTGCCAATATCATTTTTTAATCGCTCTGTAGTATAACTTGAGGTTTGATATTGTGATGCCTCCTGCTTCATTTTTCTTGATAGGGATTGTTTTGGATATCTGGGTCTCTTGTTTATCCAAGTGAATTTCATGATTGCTTTTTCTATTTTCTGTGAATAATATCTTTGGGATATTGAAGGGAATTGCATTGAATCTTCATAGCACTTTTACTAGTATGGCCATTTTGACAATATTAATTCTGCCTATCCAAAAACATGGGAAGTCTTTCCATCTCCTGTGGTCTTCCTCAATTTATTTCTTGAGGGTTTTGTAATTATCATTGTAGAGGTCTTTTACCTCTTTTGTTAAGTATTTTCCAAGATTGTTTTATGCTATTTTGAATGGGGTAGTTTTCCTAATTTCTCTTTTAGCTCATTCATACAAACAGTATAGAAACACAATTGATTTAAGTTCGTTACTTTTGTATCCTGCAATTTGATGAATACATTTGAGTTCTAGGAGTTTTTTGGTAGACTTTTTTTTGGACTTCTAAATATAGAATCATGTCCTCTTCAAATGGAGCTAATTTTAGGCCTTCTTTTCCTATTTGTATCCCTTTAATTACAATCGTTTGCCAAATTGCTCTGGCTGGAGGTTAACAGACCTGATTTGTTCAGCTCTCTATTCATCATTCATTAGTAAAGTTGGTGGTCTTGTGTTTTATTTCATTATGATCTGATAGATTACAGAATATTATCTCTACACTTTGTATTTGCTAACAGTTGCTTTGTGTACTAATAGAAGTAGTGAAAGTAGGCATCCCTCTCTCATTTCAATTTTTAGAAGGAATGCTGTAGTTCTCCATTTAGAATTATGTTGGCCTTGGGTTTGTCATATATAGCTTTTACAGTGTTGAGGTATGATATTTCATTCCTATTGTTTTTAGTATTTAAAGCATGAATGGATATAGTATTTTGACAAAAATAGATGCTGCATCTATTTGGAAGATTATGTGTTCTCATCTCTGTGTCTATTTGTGTGATGGATTACATTTATTGATTTCCATTTGTTGAAACAATGTTGCATTCCTAGGATGAATCCCACTTGGTCACGGTGCACTATCTTTTTAATATGTTTTTGTATATCAGTATTTTATTTGAGGAATTTTGAATCTATGTTCATCCAGGATATTAGTCTGAATTTTTATTTTGTTGATGTGTCTTTGTCTGGATTTGGTATCGGTGTGAGATAGGCTTCATTGAATGAGTTTGAAGAGTTTCCTCCTTTTCTATTTCATGGGATAATTTGAGGAGGATTGGTATTGGTTCTTGTTTAAAGGTTTGTTAGCAATTGGCTGAGAATCCATCTGGTCCTGGGCTTTTCTTTGTTAGTAGGCTTGTGATGACTTTTTCATTCTCATTATTTGTAATTGATCTGTTTAAATTTTCTGTTTCCTTTTGGTTCAATTTGGGTAGCTTATGTCTCCAGGGATTTATTGATGTCTTTAAGATTTTCTAGCTTATTGGATTATAGTTTCTATAAAATAGCTTCTAATTATCCTTATATTCAGTAGTATTTATGGTGATATTTCCAGTTTCACCATAGATTTTGGTACTTTGTATTTTTCTCTCATAGTTAGCTTGGCTAAAGTTTATCAGTTGTTAATTTTTTCAAAGAACCAACATCTTGATTTTTTAAAATTCTTAAATCTTGATTTCTTTGATTTCATCTTTGATTTTTATTTTTTCCTGTCTTTTGTTGACTTCATTATTTTTTTTTTAAATTTCCCCTAGGATCTTGAGATATAATGTTAGATTATTTACTCAGTAACTTTCTGTTCTTTTAATATATGGGCTCCATGCTCTACTTTTCCTCTTAGAACTGCCATCATAGTGTTCCAAAGATTTTTATATGTTGTACCAGTATTCTCAGTTACATTTAAATATTCTTTTTATATTCAACCCTGATTTGCTTAGCTATCTATTCATTTTCCAGTAGTGAATTTATTCTCCTAGTTTTAGTTTTTATTTTTATCTTGTTGATTTTTAGTTTTATTCCATTATTATCTGATAGAGTGCAATGTATTAGCTCTGTTTTGGTATTTGGTAAATGTTGCTTTATGTACTAAAATATGGTCTATTTTATAAAATGTTCCCCATGCAGCTAAGAAGAAAGTGCATTCAGTCATTGATTGTTGAACTATTCTATATAATTCTGTTAAGTCTCAATTATTAATTATAATTTTAGTTCTGTACCTTTTATATGTAATTTTTATTTGTATGATCTGTTTAGTGATGAGAGAGGCATGTTAAGTTCTCAATATTATTGTTTTGTGATATGTTTGTTTCTGGATATTGAGAAGAATTTATTTGATTACATAGATGCTCCATAGTTTGGATCATATATATTTACCATTGTTATTTCTTGTTTTTGTATTACTCTCTTAAGCAGTATGAAATGGCCCTTTTTATCTGTTCTGATTAACTTTTGCTTAAAGTCCATTATATCAGAAGTGACAATAGAAACAACTGTTTGTTTATGAGATCCATATTTAATGAGATGGGTTTTCTATCCTTTCACAGTACATCTGTGGATGTTTATGCCTATGAGGTGAGTCTCTTGGAGGCAGCATATTGATAGGTTTTGTTTTTTGCCAGCGCATGTCTTTTGGTGAGATGATTTCATTAACACATTCAGTGCTATTATTGAGAGATGACTTTTATTTCCTATTATTTTGATTTATTTCTAGTTTTCACATTTTAGATTTTACTTTAACTATTCTTTAGTTGTAGTTTTCCTCTCTGTTGATATATGCATGTATATATGTTTATATACACACACACACACACACACATATATATATATATATATATATATATATTATTTTTCTTCACAAAATATTTTATTAAGTATGTTTTGTAATGCCAACTTTCTAGTCATGAATTTTTTTAACTTATTTATTATGGAAGGTCTTACCTCATATTCAAATCTGAACAAATTTAGTATTTTTGGTGTAATCCATTTTTTTCCCAGAGCTTGGCATATATTATTTCAAGACCTCTAGCTTCTAGGGTCTTGGTTGAAAAATCAGCTTAGATCTATATTTACTTGCCTCTGAATATGACCAGTCATTTTTCTCGCAGGTTTTAAAATTCCATCTTTATTCTGTATGTTAGGTGTTTTCACAGTGTTGTGGCTAGGAGTGAGCCTGTTGTGATTCTGTATATTTGGAGTTCTATTATACTTCCTGCGTTTGATTTTCCATTTCATTCTTAAGATTTTGGAAATTTTCTGTCATTTCATTGAAAAGATTGTTAATTTTTTGGTTTGAAATTCAGTGCCTTCATCTACCCCGATGAATCTTAAGTTTGGCCTTTGCATTTATATATTTATTTATTTTTGAAAATTCTGTTTATGGTCTGGTAACATCTTTTCTCTATGATGAACTTTATTTTCAAGAATATGTACTACTTCTTCATTACTTGAACATCTGCCCTTAAAGTCATCTACTCTTTTGGTGATACTTTGCATTGAATTTTTAATTTGGTTTATTGATTCCTGCATTTTGACAATGTCTGATAGATTTACTTTACAACTTTTATTTTTTTTATTGAATAGTCTTTTACTTTTTATGTCTTCTTGTGATTTCACTCCTTAAATCATCTTTTATCTGATAGATCAGTTGAACTATAAACTTTATGAATTTCTTCTCTGACATTTCCTCTCCTGTGGTTTTTGTGGAATCTGCTGTTGAGTTTTTCTGGTTTGTTTGGGATGCTTTGTTCTCTTGCTTATTCATTTTGTTTGTTTGTCTACTAATGCATCTAAATGGGTCTGAAGCACCAGAGCTTCTAGTCTATGAATTTCTTGTGATCTTGTAGATATCCTGTGCCTCACAGATTAGGGGGGAGCCAAATAATTGCAAACAACTGTGTGTACAATGCATAGCACTAACTTGAACACTTACTTTTTATTTTCACACAATGTTAATTGGCACAATAAACAAAAATGTATCAATTTTTGTCAGTAAAAACTAAAGTAGTCATGAATTATATCTTTCATAAAATCAAAGATTAGGCATTTCCTGTGGTTTCAGTTGTATTACTTGTTGCTGAGGTGGTGTCTGGGTTTTATAAACCAATTAGTGTTATGAGAAGTTAAGAATAGAGTTCATTAAGAGGAAAGAAGCAATGGGGATTTGTAGTTTCAAGATACGAATAGGGCAGATATAAAGGTGATGTAGGATGTGTTGTTTATGAGGGGGAAGGAGGAAAAACTAAGAAGTAAAAAATTAAAGAAAAAAGAGAGAATAATGGAATTTTACTATTAGTAAAAGAGAGAAATAGAAACAAAGGGAAATAAAAGTTTTGAAACAGAATATAAAAATCAATTCAAATATGCTAATTGAAAACTTTAACCCTCAAAAACAGAGTAAGAAAAAATAACTGTTTGAGAATGCTAGAAATGAAAAAGCAGAAACAAATATGTACATGTACAGTGTGTAAATGTCCATCATATATCCATCAGTACACATTGAAAAACTTAAAAAAGAAAAAACAGGAGTGTCACTAAGAGTATGTGCTTGTTGTCTTGTGAGTCTTTCCATCTCTCAGCTTCCCTTCTCCATGGAATGATATGGGGAGCTGTAAGAGGTGCTGTCAGCTTGCACCTCCAGAGTATAGGTTATGCTGGGTTTACAAGATGTTCTCGGGAGGCATTAAGGTCTAGTCTTTGCCCCTGGTGTTTTATTGCATGGAAAGTTAATGGGCATAAATGAATCAGTGAACCTCTTGGAGTACACTGCACTCTTCTCTCCAGGGCTACACTCATGAGAGGGGAAGCCAGTCCTTCACCAGTTTTGTTTCTCAAGGGTACTGTTCTTTCTGGCCTCCTGAGATTTTCCCCAAAGCACCAAGCTCCATCAGTCCTGCTCATTCAGATTTTTAAGACACTGCCACTGGTCCTGGGCACTGTTGTGTCAAGGGAAGAGAGGAAGGAAGGCTCTCTTCAGCTTCTCTGACTTGCATGTTGGAAAGGAAAAATGCTGTCCATGCCAGAAATTTTTCTAATTTGCTAGGCTCAGTTTAAATCTTGTGACTGGTGTCTGCCAGAATCATGTATCGGTCTGAGCTCCACATGAATCTAAGTTCCCAGTTTGAATTGGTGCTGCTGTAGTGAAGATGTCCAAACACGTCTCCAGCTTCAGCTCCCCAAGAATAGCATGCAGACTAGGGGTGACATTCATGCAGCAGTTTAATGAATAGAATAGCTCCTGGGTCTGCCCCGAGCCAGCTTAACCCTCTTGTCCCATGTTCTGCATGCCAAGATTGTCTGCAGCATATTATTACTATTATTATTATTATTATTATTATTATTATTACTAGTAGTAGAGTAGTAGCAGTAGTAGTAGTAATAGTTTTAGGTGGACACAATATCTTTATTTCATTTTTATGTGGCGCCTAGTGCCTCATGCATGCTAGGTTTGCATTCTACCACTGAGCCACAACCCTAGCTTTTTGTATGCAACACTTTTTACTCTTTCTTGTCCTTGTGTACTGACTTCCCTCACTTCTATCAGAACCTAAGCTCCAGTTCTGTTTCTCATCTTTGTCTGATCCACCCTAAATTACCCATTTTTCCAAGGTTCTCTTTCCAATATTGAGTATCAGTGACATTCTTTTATGACCCACCTCACAGAGAAGCAGTTTTCTCACTCTCTGAGTCCCATGTAATGGAGCTGTGAGAAAAGTCACTTCCTGCTAATCCACCATTGTGTCTCCCCTTGTTTGACACTGTTATCTTTATGTTACTTAATTTGAAAATGATAACATTTTCTTTCATCTTGCAGCTTTTAGTAAGGGTTATGGTTATGGGTCCAACAATTTACTTTTAAGTGTCAAATTTTTATTATTCCCTCATTTCTTTTTTTGCGTTTATGAGTACAAAGTAGGAGACATAAAAATTGTTAATGCATTTACTTGCCTGTCAAAAATACAATTAATAATAATTATAAAAATTTATTCAGATATGAGCCTGTAGGAATATTTTATAATAAAATATCAGAGTCATAAACTTTTAATATTTTACATTTCTGCCATTGATTAAATATATATTTTACTATTTTCTTTAATAGTGAAAGAAAGTTCTAAAGATGACTCATTAAAAAGGTATAAATTTATAGTTTAAAAAAATTATCTACTAACTAAGTGGTGAGTGAAGATAAAAGGATTGTTGAGTGTTCTAGTCTGGGACAGACATCACATTCAGTTAACACTTGTTTTCTAAAGTTGTCTTACAAAGACTTTGAAAGTGTCCTTGCTGTTATAACATGTTAATTACTGATGATGCAGTTGTCATTCATAAGGTTGACAATTTGTCCCATATTTACTTAATTAATAAATATCAGGCCTGTGGTTAGACTGTAGCCTTACCTAGCTGAAAAATCCATTGTAGTGCCTCATTCTACAGATTGATACCAAGATGTACTATCAATTCAATATCATCAATTCAGAAATTCAAAGGCAGTTGTGTCTTAACTGATTTACATTTTACCTGTGAAGCCTGGTTATAGTCCAAGAAATTTGTCCTTGACATTTTTGACAGTTCCACTTGTAACCATTTTTTTAATACATCAAAACTTTTATGGAAAATCTCACAGATCTATGGCCACATGGTTTTCTAATAAACAAGATCAGGCAAATACTGGAGAGATTATTTTTCTGGAAGTGAAGAATACTAATGTTTATATAATGTAGTATTAATTATATTAATCCTTAGAGGACATTCTAACTGATTTCTATATTTTCTGATTTTCTTGTCAGTTATCCTACAATTACTTCCCCTATCCATTTTAGAAAGACTTTTTATAATCTTTTTTTCCTTCTTCTATGAGTATAATCTTTTCTTTAATATCTATTTTTATTGTCTATTTTGTTCTCTCGGTGTTTTTGTTTTATTTTATCAATTGAATATTATTTTTTTCTGTTCACAGAAGCAAAAATTCAGAGAATTTCAGAATCTTAAGGAATTTCAGCAACTAGTCAAAGTACCCTCTAGTCTTTCATAATGTGTTTGACAGGCTGGCCAAATAATGGATTCCCAGAGAAAGGAGAACATTTAGGTAATATTCACTTAGATAATATTCAGGGAAACAGAGGTACAAATATCAAGACTCTGCTTTTTCTGTCAGTCTTTCTCTTTGAGTGTCTGAGTCCCTGTAACTATTTTAAAGTGTGTGCTAGTTATGTGGACCTGAATAAAGTGAGATTTGTTTAGGAAAAATTGATTTCATAATTTGTTTTAATGTGTCTGACAGAAGTATTCTAAATTATACAATATAAAAATAAAAATAAAACCAATATAAAATAAAAATAAATAATTTAATGAACCTTTTCTAAAAATTTTCTCTTCATCTAATTAAAGAATAGATGGTCTATGCAAAGTAATAACCAGTTCTGGAAGCAGAGACTCTCAATAATTATTAAAAGTATATATATATATATACTTTTTAGCTTTCAAAAAATTTTAAAAGATTAGGGGAGCTCTTTGCACTATTTTTGGGTAAAGGCAAGTAATAGGATATTTTTATTGGTGATTTCCATGCTGAAGAACAATGACTGCCATTTTCAAGCCATCTTGCTTATTATTTTACAGAGAGGGGACTCTGCATCTTGCTACCTTGTCTTTGATTATCAGAAGTTTGTTTCAGTTCAGGTGAGAAAAAAAATGTCAGCCATTATTTGGGTTTTAAGTTCAGCCTTCAAGCCAGGCAATTTTCAAGAATAAATTATTCTCAGGTTCTGCTGATATATTGGCTTCACTCAGAACTGTAACTAAGAGTACCCTCATTGAATATTTCATAGTTTCGGAGCAGTAGAGGCAGAAAGAAGTAAATATGAGTATTTTTATTTTTAAAAAATGGAGGTCATATTTTAATTATATTAATCAAGAAACACCATTTAATAAATGATACCTAAACTTTAAACAGAGTTTATTTTAAAAAGAAAACTACTCACCTATTTTTGTTTTACAATTTTGCTCTAAAGATCTACCAAAAAACCTCATCCAGGTGATTCCTGCTTTACAGTGGATGAGGACATCTATGATGCTCATATTAAGGTAAAGTGATCTTTTGTGAAATGTATGTTCTTGCTCTGAATTTTGTGTTTTAATGTATTAATGCTGGAAAATTAGATATATTTTCTGACATTTTATATGAAAATTTGCTAAGAAGAATCTATTTTAGAGAATTATGTTGATTTAAAAAATGTTTTTGTATTAGTGTTCTCTCAAGAGGGTCTTGAGGGATGGAAGAAAAGATAGGCGGGGAAATACATAGTGACAGAAAAATTGCATTAGGAAGAGCTTTATAACTGCAGAGGAAATATGATTTTTAGTCAAGGATTTTTTCGGTCAGTTTACATTATTGTGTCTTTTAAATTGTACTTACGTGACTTATAATACTTGTGCCTAAATTAATTTTTATAGAATCATAGAAGTTCCCTGGTGGTTTTAGTTCAAATATATAATTTGCATGGCAAGTAGCTTTTCTTTTTTGACTTGAACCCTGGATATTTTTGTACCATAACATTTAATAAAACCTTTTTTCCTCTATTTCTATCCTTGGCTCTGTATTTATACTGAAGTAATATTGGGAATTGTGGCAACTCAGAATTCTAGAATCTATATCTTAACACTTGTATTAAAAAGGGCTTCCATATCTATACTTTCTGAGTCTTTCCACTAAAGATGACACTAATTAAAAAAAGTATAAGTAAATAGCAGAAAGATAAGTAGAACAGAAGGAAGTACTAGGGTCTGAATTAGACCAAATTATATTCTATGCTTTTATAATTATATCCTAGAATATAAATTCTACTGTGGTGTATAACTGAAAAGAACCAATATAAAATAAAAATAAATAATTTAATGAACCTTTTCTAAAAATTTTCTCTTCATCTAATTAAAGAATAGACGGTCTATGCAAAGTAATAACCAGTTCTGGAAGCAGAGACTCTCAATAATTATATGGTAATACTTGAGTTTCCCAGATTTTTTTCCACTATAGTTTCTTAAAATATTCAAATACTTATGTCACATTCTGAAATTTGGATGTTTCTATATTTATTTATTTAAATATTCATTGTAAAATTCTACAAATTTTGTGAACTATTCCAAATTAGGAAATATATTTGCAAATATCCTGTAGCACTTAAAATAAGGTTTCAAATGTAAAATACTTCTTTTTTTTCTTTGGAATGACTTGACTTTTATTTCAGTCATGAAGAGCTAAATATAATGTGAGTAAGAATGGTGTAATTTTTATTTTGGGGAAAATAATGTGTAGAGCTATCATACTGTGTTCTATTTAGAATGCTATTATTCATAACTTAACCAAGCTCATTTGGCCTAGAGAAATGCACCATTTCTAATAGCTGGTGTTATATATATTGTTGAACATGAGTAAATGTGGAGAAAATAAATTTCTACATAATTAATCATCCTATGTAATATAATGTGCATGATAAAACTAGTAATTAAGTCTACTGAATTTAAAAATATGTTTTAAGTTTGCATTCTCTTTTAATATATGGGATGTGAAAGTTTGAGTAAGTAATCTCAAATTGATATCATAAAGGAGGAATAAACAAGTTAGAGTAATGTCATAAATATGAAAGTAGGAACCAGAGTATCCTTCAAGCCTGCTCCAAACTTGAGTTTAGATTTGGTCTTCAGATGAAAATTTGCTTGTTTCTTCCTTCTTGCTTATCTTTTTGAAAATGCCTTATTTCACTGTCTCATTACTTATGTCAAGCAAACCTGGTGATGTAATTGGCAGTGCCACCTATTTTTTTAATATTTTATTGTTTTATATCTTATTATTTTGTTAATTATATGAAGGCACTAGGATAAAAAGAGCATACATCTCTTTCTAAAACAATGACTTTCTCCAATTCTTAATATTTCCTTGCAGAATACATCTCTTCAGTGTCTATTCATTGTGCCATCTCTGTCACTGTGGTTTGTTTATTGAGTTAATGTTTCTGTTTAGCAGCTCTGTGTTGTTTTTATTCATTGATATCATCTCCACAAGATTGCTTTCATCATTTCTTTTTTTCTTGGAAGGATCAAAATTTGTATAATCATTTATCTTCAGCTACTTGACACATAGGAACAATGTGTCACATTTTTCCATAGGATGGACAAAACTTATACTGTTTATGAATCTAATCAATCTTATTTAATAGATAACTCTAAAAGCTCATGTCTGATGAGCTTTCTCCTTAAGAGGTAATTCATGCCAATATAAGTCATAAAAACATTGAAATATCACATATAATTTCTCATATTATTAGTCTTTTTTCAAAAGTACTCTAAATACAGATGACTACCATTTTTATCCTACATCATTCAGTTTAAGAAAATAGTACAATGGATTGTAGTATTTGTGTAACAATCAGTTGGATAAAAGTGGAGTGACATTTTGGAGATCTCTGTGTCATGACTCATAATTTTTACCCCATGAGAATATACAGTTTAGTAAGTGAGAGAATTCAGTTTGAGTATACACCAAAATGATTCAGAAACCTCTGCTCTTTCTGTTGTACCCTGCAGTCATGGAAAACACTTATTATTTTGTCAACTTTGGTTCTTATTATGCCTTAATCTTTTTTTTCTTTCTAGAACACCCCAGAAGAAGGAGAAAAATTAATTGAAACTTCAAGGCAATCCATGAAGGATGGTAAGCTATTTGAAGACTGCCTGATTTTGTGCTGCTTATTGACTTGAAATTACAGAATTTTTATATACTATTTATTTTGTTTTTATTGTCAGAAGTATAATATGACACTGGGAACAAAACAGTGGAAACTAACCTGACAATGGTAACCCTGCCATTAAAAAGAATGACATAGTTGAAACCACACTTGTGCAGGCAATCAGAATAAAGAATGATTGTCTTTTCTTTCCATCACCTGACTCAAAGGTAATGTGTTTTTAAAAATTCTCTTTCCATTTTTTTACATATCATCTTTTATGAAGACAAACATCCTAGAAAGAAATTTAAGGCTATAAGATTATAATAGAAAACAAGCAACAGGTGAGGTATATGTATAGAATTAACACTGATAAAATGTGGTGGGAATAAAGAATTTTTCGGTGTGTCCTTATGGAAGGAAATAAATAGAAAATAAGCCCAAATCACAGCTTTATGAATATGAAGCTGAGAAAAGGGGATGCATACAAAGAATTTATTTATTAAGGGAAAGATAAATATCCAGATTGAATGATTGTCAATATGGCTAATATTTAAAATAAGAAATATTGAAATTAATAAGAGCAGCAATTGAATATTAGGTCAAACATAGGAATGTTTAGAGGAAGTACATGCTAGATATATAGAACAATGTGTCACATCTGTCTATCATTTACTCTTGACATCCTTCAATGAATAGAAGGCAGGGTGTGTGATTACCATCACAATCATTTTGGTATTATAATGAATAGAAAAATAAGAAAATAAATGTGGCATATTTTAGATACTTAAGGAATTAATATTTTCTTCTGTTTTTATTAAAGCTTCAAGTAATTTATATTTAGCACCAATCAGTATAGGCTTAAAACTATTGATGGTCAGTGCTTGTTGAATTATACCATTATAGATTCTACTGACACATATAACTGAAAAGAAAACAACAACAACAAAAACATAAAAATATATATAAATAGGTACTGGTATTTAAAGAAAAATATAAATCCAAACAGAAAAAGTAACAATAGTAATGAACATGATAAATTAAAAATAAATGAACTTCTAAAAATTTAAAAAAGTACAATTTTTAAAAATTAATGCACAAAGTTTTCACTGTGGCATATTTGTACATACATGTAGATCAATTATACTTCCTCAATCCTATCTTCAACATTCCTTCCTCTGTACCTCCAATTTTATCTATGTTAATGGATAAAATTTATTATCCATCCATCTATTTTCATGTTGATCATTTCCACCTCTAGTTTTCTATATGAGAGAAATATATGATACTTTTTTTCTAAGTATGGCTTATATTGCTTAACATGATGCATTCCAGTTTACTTTGTTTTCTAAAAATTGATTTTTATTGTTCTCTATGCATAGAAATCTTCCTTGTGTATATATGGTACATTTTCTTTATTCATTCTCCTGTTTACAACCATCTAGTCATGATAAATATGGGCATATGTGTATCTCTAAAGTTTGCTGACTTTAATATTTTCCAATAAATACTGAAGTGTAGTGTAGTTGAATCATAAAGTAGTTCTATGTTCAGTTTCTTGAGTAGCCTTCATACTGATTTCCATAGGAGTATAGTAATTTGTGTTCCTACCAATAGCATACAAGAGGTTTTGTCTCCTCAATTCTTCCCAGTATCATTTGCTTTCTTCAGGATTGCTTTTTCTGGATGGTGGAAAATGGGGGCTTGGTGTTGCTTTAATTTGCGTTTCTCTGATTGCTGGAGATATTATGCATTTTTCCACCTAAGTGTTGGCCATTTGTACCTCTTATTTTGAGAACTAAGCACAAAAACCTATTTAATAAATGAGTTCATTTGCTCATTTATTAAATAGGTTTTTGTGTTTCTGGTGTTAAGATGTTTGAGTTAATATTTTCAGGATATTGACCTTCTGTCAGAAAAG
Organism: Urocitellus parryii; assembly: GCF_045843805.1. Classification (NCBI taxonomy): domain Eukaryota; kingdom Metazoa; phylum Chordata; class Mammalia; order Rodentia; family Sciuridae; genus Urocitellus; species Urocitellus parryii. The sequence continues at coordinate 89,052 of NW_027554082.1, forward strand.
TAGCTGGCACAGATTTTCTCCCATTCTGGAGGCTACCTCTTCTTACTGTTGCTTGTTTCACTTACTATGCAGAAAGGTTTCAATTTGATGAACTCTCTGTTATCCATTGTTACTATTATTTCCTGAGCTGTAGGAAGCTCTATTCAGAAAGTAATTGCCTACATATTGAAATGTTTTTCATATTTTTTCTAGCAGTATTAAAGCTTCTAGTCTGGTACATATGTCTTTAATTGTTTTTGAATAAACTCTTGTACAGTGTTAAAAATAGGCATCTAGTTTTCTAATTTTTCCAACACTATTTCTAAAATATCTTTTGTCTTTTCTCCAACATATGTTTTTGGCATCTTTGCCTAGAATCACATGACTGTACCTGTGTGGGTTTGGCTCTCTGACTTCTCTTCTTTCCATTGGTCTATGGGTCTTTCTTTACACTAGTACCATGTTTTTTATTACTATGGCTCTATTTTTTATTTTGAAATTGAGCATTGTGTTATATCTATTGTTGCTCTTATGATCAGCACCACTTTGTCTAAGTTATTTTTTTCTTTCATACAAATTTAAAAGTAGTTTTTTCCCCCATCTCTGTGAAGAATATCATTATAATCTGAATGAGAATACATGGTATCTATAATTCACTTATGGTACTATAGCTATTTTCAAAATATTAATTCTGCCTTTACATGAACATAGGAGATCTTTCTACTTTATATTGTCTTCTTTAACTTCCTTTTTAATCAATCTGATATTTTCCTTGAAGATGTCATTCACTTACTTTGTTAAGCTTATTTTTAGCTATTTTAAAAGCTATTTGAACGGGCTGTTACCCTTGCTTCTTTCTCACCAGGATATATAGACAATTGATTCTTATATGTTTATTTTGTATCCTGTTACTCTGATGAACTTATTCATCAGAAGTAGAATTCTCATGATGTAACATTTATGATTTTCTAAGAATACGACTATATCATTTGCATATAGAAATAATTTAACATTTTTACTTTCCTATTTAAATCTATTTTATTTTTTGTCTTCTCTAAAATTTTAAGTACTGTGATTAATGAGATTGGTGGCAATGAACATCCTTGTCTTTTTCTGATTTTAGAGAAAAATTTCTAGTTACTATACTATTGGGTTTGGGTTTGATATACTTGTTGTTTATTATCTTATTGCAAGCTTCTCCTATTTCTAATTCCTCCTGGCTTTGTCATGAAGGGCCCTTAAATTTTGTCAAAGGCTTTTTTCTGTAGATGTTGAAATGATCATGTAGTTTTGCCCTTGATTCTGTCTGTGGCATATCAGTATTATTGATTTGCATGTATTGAATTAGCTGGAGCAAAATCAGCTTGATCATCATATACAGTTTTTCTATGTGACACTAGAGACTCAAGCCAGGAGCACTATACCACTGATCCACATCCTCAGCCCCCTTTATTGTTCACTTTGAAACATGTCTCACTAAATTGCCCAGGCTGGCATTGAAATTACAGTGTGCCTGAGACAACCTACTTCATTTCTGAGAATATAGACATACCACAATGCCCGACACTGCATGTTCTTTTTTAATGTGTTGTTGAATGTGGTTTGCAAAGATTTTATGAGAATTTTTATATTATATTCCTCAAGGATGTTGGTCTCTAGTTTTTTCCTTGTTGGGTCCATATTCACTTTTTCAATCAGGGAAATACTTTGAAGATTTATTTAGGAAGCATCTTTCCTTTGCTCTTACATGTTATGGGAAGATTAATATTAGTTCTTCTTTTTTTAGAGAGAGAGAGAGAGAGACAGAGAGAATTTTTTTAATATTTATTTTTTAGTTTTTGGCAGACACATCATCTTTGTTTGTATGTGGTGCTGAGGATTGAACCCGGGCCGCACGCATGCCAGACGAGCATGCTACCACTTGAGCCACATCCCCAGCCCCATAGTTCTTCTTTAAATATGCTTTCACCTCTGGTCCTGGAGGCTTTTTGTTATTGCTTAAATCTAATTGCTTCTTATTGAGCTATTTGTTTATCTCAATCCCTTTGATTCAAAATTTTTAGGTCATATTTCATCAATGTCTTCTAGATTTTTTTCATGTGTTGCAATTTAAGTCTTTAAAATAGTCTAGATTTTTTCATTTATTAAAATATAAGTTTTTCTAATAGTCTCTAGATATCCTCTGGATTTCAGTGGTATCTATTGTTACATTTATGTTTTTGTTTCTAGCTTTATTCATTTGTAATGTATCCTCTTTCTCTATTTTTTTTTTATTTTTTAGTTACCTTGGCTAAGAGTTTATCAATTTTATTTACCTTTTCAACAACCAACTATTTGTTTCATTATTACTATGTTAGGTTTTTGTTGTTGTTGTTGTTTTAATTTTCTACTTTATACTTTTGCTCTGTCATTTATTAATTCCTTTTGAGTATTGGTTTTAGAATTGATTTACTGATGTTTTTCTAGACCTTGGGGTGCATCATGAGGTTTTTTAATTTGAAATATCTCACATTTTTAAATGGATATAGCCATTGTTATAAACATACAACCACTTTTGGTGGATCAGTGGAGGGATATGGGAAAGAAAAAAAAGGTACTGGGTAGTAATATTGGTCAAAATATGTTATATGCATTTCTATATATGGTATAATGAATCACACTATTAGGTATACATACAATGTCTCAATAAAAGTAAAGAAGAAAAAGGAAAAAAAGAATGGCTTTTACTGTATTCCATACATGTGTGGATGCTGTGTTTTGATTCTCATGTGGTTCTGAGATATTTTTTGAAATTTCCCCCCGATTTCATCAGTGACCCTTTGATTATGCAACTGTATTTTTCATTCCTTAGGTGTTCATGCAGTATCTGTAGTTTTACTCACTGTTTACTTATTTTTCTTAATTAGATCATTATTTCCTACATAAAATTGGGGTTCATTTTAAATAATCATACAAGTGTATATATATATATATATATATATATATATATATATATATTTATATTCATATATGTTTATATATTTATATATTTATATATTCAGTTTGGTTCCCAGTACTCTCCCTTTTGCTTTCTCTGTTACCTTTCTTCTATTCCACTGATCTTTCTTGTATTTATTTGTAATTGTTTTAATTAGTGCATCATGATATATATAAAGGTCAGATTCAGTGTGATATATTCATAAGTGCACATAGGAAAATTTGTTCAGATTCATTCCACCACACTTCCTTTGGCAGTCCCTCCATCCCTCTCAATATTCTTCCTCTGCTTCACTGACCTCTCTTCTATTTTCATGGAATCCCCCATTTCCCCCTTATTTTTATCTACCTTTTTAATATGAGGAAAAATATTCAATCCTTGACTTTGTGAGTCTGAGTTATTTCACTTAGTGGGAAGTTTTCCAGTTCCATTCATTTACTAGAAGATACCATCCTTTATTATTGATTGCTGACTGAACAGAACTCTATTATGTATCTATCCCACATTTTCTTTATACATTCATCTGTTGATTGGCACTTAGACTTTTTTGATAGCCTGTTTATTTTTAATCATGCTGCCTTAAACTTTGATGTGGCTGCATCCCTATAATATGCTTATTTAAAATCTTTTGAATATGTACTAAGGACAGGGAGAGCTGGGTAATACATTACTAGAGTTTTGAAGAATCTGTATATTGTCTTGCAGGGTGTTTGTACTAACTTGTAGTCCCACCAACAATGTATGAGTGTACCTTTCTTCTTCATCCTCATAAACATTTCTATTACTTGTGTTATTGATGATTGCTTTTCTGAAGGGAGTCAGATAAAATCTCAGTGCAGTTTTGATTTGTATTTCCCAAACTACTGGAGATTTTGAACTTTTTAATATACATTTATTTACATTTGTAATTCTTTTAAGAAAGATCCCTTTAATTTTGTCTATTTATTCTATGGGTTACTAATTTTTTTGGTGATAAGGTTTTGAATTCTTTATATATTCTGAATATTATCCTCCATTTCTTGATCAGATGACAAAGATCTCCCATTCTCTAGGCTCTGTCTTTATACTCTTGTTTCCTTTGGTGTTCAGAAGTATTTTAGTTGATGTAATACTACTTATTGATTATTGGTTTTATTTCTCATGCTTTAGGAATTTTGTTAGGGCAAGTGATGCTTGTGTCAATATGTTGAAGAGTTCAGCTCGCAATTTATCTAGCAGTTGTAAAGTTTCTTGTGTAATTCCTAAATATTTGACCCACTCTGAGTTGACTTTTGTGAAGGGTGAGAAATAAGGATCAAATTTTGTCCTTCTTAATGTGTATATAAATTTTTCCCAGACCCACTTGTTAAAAATGCTGTATGTTTTGTTTTCTAATAGCCATCCATTATGATGTGATAAGGGGTGAAAGGAATTATTTTGGTTTTTGTATTTACTAAGACTTGCTTTGTATCCTAATATATGATCTATTATAATGAAAGTTTCTTGTATTCTGAAAAAAAACCGAGTTCTGCTCTTGTCAGATGAAATACTGTGTAGACAACTGTTAACAGTATATGGAGTAAAAGTGACATCTAGGAACTTTCTTGATGTTTTGTCTATGTAACCAGTCTCTGATGAAAGTAGTGTAGAAGTCACCCACACTTCTGGTTTTTTATCTGGTTTTATCTGTCCCTTTAGGCTGAATAGTGATTATTTTATAAAATTGGTTTCAGTGCCATTCATGTGTAAATATTTATTTTCTTCTTGGATTTTTCCCTTTAGCAGTATGTAGTAACCTTCTTTGCCACCTTTGAGTAATTGTTGCTTGAAGTCTCCTTTATCAGGTTTGCAAATAGCTACCACTTGGCTTTTTTCTTTCTTTCTATTTATTTATTTATTTATTTATTTATTTATTTATTTATTTATTTATTTTCGGCTTCCACTTATATGGAATATCTTTCCATCCTTTCACTTTTATTCTGTGAACATCTTTGCAATACAGGTGTGTGTGTTTTTTTTTTTTTTTAGACAGTATACATTTGGGTCTTGTTTATTCATTGAATATTTCAGTCTATGTCTTTTAAATTGGTAATTAGCACAATGTGAATTCAGTGTTAGAATGTTGAGATGTGTTTCTTTATAATATAAGGTTCACTCTTAATTCCCATTTGTTTATCCACTTTCTTGTGACATTTATTCTCTTGTATTCTCCCATGATTTATTTTAATCTTCCTCTTGTATATATAGAATTCCATTGTGAGTCTTTTGCAGTGTTAGCTTAGTTGTCATAGGTTATTTTTGTTCATTCTTTTCTTGGAAGGTCTTTACTTCTACTTTTATTTATGAAGAATAACTTTGATGCAGATACCAATACAGGCTGGCAATACCGAAGTAAGACAGATGAGACTGGACACCAGAGGAATTAGGAGGAAGCAGATTTATTTTCTGCAGCCTGCCCAGTGGGGGCTTTCACCTAAAACAAATTCTCCCTCTAATGCCAAGTCTAGACATTTGTTGAGCTTTATACACAGTGGTATGGAGAGGGGAGTTTGGAGGTGTACATTTTTGCAGGGGTCTACATTAAAGTCATTTTTTTTTTTCTGCAAGTTCTCAGAAGTTACCTATTATTCCATTTCTTGGAACAGTCAGGGATTATATAGATTATACCACAAAAGCAGAGTATATTCATTAAGTTCATGGTAAATTTAGTATTTGCAAGACAGAGCAGAGCAACAGGAAATAGAGTGTCTAACCACATTTGAGCCATTTTGTAGAGATCTTTGCTGATGTGTTGTTAACAAGAAAACTGTGGTGAGAGTCTCTGTGGAAGCTTAATGAAGATATATTGTTGGAGGAGAGTGTGCCACTGCAGAATTTCTGTTTTAGTGCTTGAAATATATTTGCATGTACTGCTGGACCTTAGAGTTATACAGGGGCATATCATTTATCTATGACTTGGTGCTTCTCTCTTGAATTTTTATACATCTTTCTTTGCTCTGAATTTTGGCATTTTATCCAAAATATAATGTGGACAGTTTCTTTTTTGGCCAAGTCTATTGGCCTTCTAAATGATTTCTGTGCCTGATATTCATCTTATTTCTGCAATTAAGGGTCATTTTTCTGGTGTGAGTTCACCAAATAAGTTCTCTTTGCCTTTAGTCTGTATATACATTCCTTCCTTCAGACCTTAGTCTCAATTGGTCTTTTAAAGTTGTCCTGGAATCCTTCTATATTATTTTTAAAGTCTCTCTTTTTATTACTGCAGGAAAGTTCTATTTCATCTACCTTGATTCAAGACTTAACATTCTTCCTTCTGCCTGATGTAGTATATTGGCAGTATTTTTATTGGGAATTTTATTTGAGTTAATAAACTCATTACTTCCAAATATTCTGCCTTTTTTTCCAAATCTTTATCTCATTTTGGGATGTCCTTTCAAAGCCTGGATTGCCTTCAATAATTTATTGTTTAGTCCTTTATTTCCTTAAATTATTTTTATAATAAATTGTTCAAATTCCTTGCTCACCATATCTTACACATCAATGTATGTGTATTAAATTATTAGGGATTAAAACACTTTGGGTAGTTTCTTAGTTCCTTGCTCTATCATGTTTCCTGTTTTAATATGCAGAGGTTTGAGCAGAATTTCAAATGGATTTCTCTTCCCTTCTTAGATGTGGGTCATATTGTTGAGCATATTTCTCTTTGGATATTCTCTGAACAGAATATATGTTCTATTTTCAAAGGCCCAAGTCATTGACAGAAGTGCTGGGACCACTAATCCAAAGCACTTTAAGAGGAAAGAATAACCACCAGTAATATAAAAAACTTATAAGCTAAGCACATGTTGATATATAACCAAAGTAAAAACTTTTTAAAATGATCTCTACAATTCCAGCAACCAATGAAGAAATGGTAATAATAAACAATGCCAAAAATTTAAGCATTAGTGATTCTAAAATCAATACTAAAATATATAGAAAAAATGGTAAGATGGAAAAAAGAAGAATAAGAAGAAACTGAAAAAGAAAAATAGTGCAAATACAAATGAAAAATAAGAAAACAAGTGCAAAGAAAATAAAAGAATTATAAGATCATGTAAGTTAGAAAGTGAAAAATAAATGATAAAAAAATCCACTTAAAAGTGCAGTACCAAGAAAAGTATATGATTTCCTTATCTGATATAATTCAAATATAGACACTTTCTTCCCCTACTTCAAGTTTTGAAATTCGCCATTTTGGGAGTGTTTCTGGGGAGCAATTGTAATTGTACTGGTTTCTTCTCAATTCTAGCCCAAACAGGCCAGTACTGGTTGTGGAGTCTTGATTGTGGAAAAGCTTCATCCGTGCCTATGAGGAAGTGTTATAAGACAGTTTTCATATGAAGAGGTAAATCATTCACAATATTGGTTTTTGTGTACTTGGGGATTGGACTCTGGCTATACTAGAAGCTGTCAACAAAACTCTCACATGGACCCTGTGGGTCAGTCTATGCTTAAAACCCCAATTCCCAACTTTCTTCAGTGAGCTCAGGATCATGCAAAACTCCAAGTCTTCTTGGTGTTTGGTCCACTTTCTCTAAGCATAATAGAAATGGACTACATGCAGGATCTGTGATTGGTTGGGGGAGATGCAGGAAACAGCTTTTCACAAGACTTTCCCAAGCACTCCAAAAATGTTCTACCCCACAAAATTACACACAACTCATCTTCTTTCCTGTTACTAATCTCAAAACACCAGTTTTAACAGGGTGATGTCCTGTACCCTTCATTTTATAAGGTGGCCAACCAGCAAACCATGGTGCATGCCTATATTCCCAGCAGCTCTGGAGGCTGAGGCCAGAGAATTTTGAGTTCAAAGCCAGCTCAGTAATTTAATGAGGCTCTCAGAAATTTAGCAAGACACTGTCTCTAAATAAAATATAAAAAAGGGCTGAGAATGTGGCTCAGGAGTTAGGCAACAATGGGTTCAATCCTCAGTAACAAAGCAAAAGAAAACATCAAATAGGCAAGTTAAGTTAGAGGAATCAGTAGAAGATTAAGCATGCATAAGAACTCTCAAACTTTTGTGAATCAAATGTTGGGGAACATGTACAAAATATATGTTCTGACTCAGAGGACTTTGGTTCTCCTTTTCTTGTCCTCCAAATTCAAGTAAGGAGTTGAGATGAGAAACATAGCATTTCAGAATCACTGGACATTTTAAAAGATAGTTAATTTTTTCTTTACTGAAATCATGGCTTTGGGAATGCTTGGAATGCACCCGATTACTCTGCGAAGTCCTCATTTCTAGATAGCTAAGAGTCTGATGGACTGATATTTCATGAAAATCCTTGAAAGTCTAACAAGATATACCAAACCAGTCTCATTTTGTAAACAGCAGATTGTATATGTTAACTTTTGAATACCTTTTTTATTCTTTGAAGAGCTGTTATTCTTTGTATACATGCCAATTAATTTGAAATTTAATAGGCTATTCATATCATAATTATTTCACATTTCAGTTCACTTTTCCCCTTTTGATTACCATATTTTAATAGTTTATGTTTATTAAACATTATTTATTAGATATAGTCCTTATGTATTCTCAAATAAGTGGATCAAGAAACTTTCAGTGGGTTAGACCATAGGTTACAGTAAAAGAAGATATACCACTGTCCTGCCTGGATATGGAAAAATTAGATTACTTTATAAGTATATATGTAAGCTGATCAGTTCATAGAACTTTCCTCAATGGAAATGAATTATACGTTCCACTGGACTGTTATCACACCTTTGGATTTACTGTATTGTAGGACAAATGGAGGAATAGGATATATACCTGTAATAAAGTTGATTAAATGATTGTGATAGGCTATATTAAACACACATGCTGTTAATTTTTTTCTTCATTTTATATATTTATGCCCTGAAATTCCTGCTTTGCTCCTCTGATTAGATATCCCCATTCCTTCAATCACTCCACACCTTTACTTGGTATATGAACATTACCTATTATATTTATGGTAATTAGAAATGTAATCTCACTTTTGAAAACTTAACTCCATGTTTAATTAAACTAATATTGGATTTTTTTCAGTATTTAAATCATGTTACTGCTCAACAAAAACCAGCAAACACAGAAAACCAAAAGCTAAAATATTCTTTATCAAAGCTGACCCATGGAACATGGCTCCACACTGATTCAGCAGGAATATGTGCTTGCTTTTGTCATATTCATATTTTGTGGATTATATATTTCTTTTGCTTTTCAATATTTCAGGATTTCACACATTCTTTTGTAAAAGTAATTATAAACTTCTGTGTTTATCTTAAATTATTAACTGCGTATTGAATAAAATGTACAACATGTATTTATTATTTCCAAACCCCTACAGCCTATCCTAGACAGGAGGTATTTTCTTCAAAAAGAATACAGTATGGACAATTTAAGAAAGGATATGCAAATCAGGTAAATTTTGCAATGTAAATTCTGTAGAAAGAACTATATTAAAGTATTTGAAATGCTAGGAGATTTTCCCCTAAGTAGTAGGAAGATTTGACAAAAAAAAATGCCAGCATCTGTATTGGCATACAAGTTTAAAAAATATATCTTTAAAGACACAACAAAATGATTTCTAAAAAATCTTTATCTCAGACCTTTCTAAAATTAAAGTTACCCAACAGGAATCCTTATACCTTTTTAGGTTAGTTATGAGGCTCTATTTCCCCCTCAGATTTTGTAAAAGTTTATTGCATAGATGCCAATAAATTCCAGATCTTGGGAGATAGACATAAAAATATTTGTTTAAACCCAGGATTAGGCATAGTGTGTGAAAGAGAACCCACTTAAAATTTAATTTTCATTCTAGTATAATACCCACTTTATTGAATAATTACATTGAACCTGTGTTGTACTTGATGCAACTGTTTATTCTGTGTCCATTGTCACTCATGTGATTATGTCTGTAATAATTCATATGAAGTATTGTGTTATTTTTTATTTCATATAAAACTAATAGAGTATTTATAGAAAATTAGTATTTACTGATTTTTTAACCCAGAGTTGTAAATTCAAATTTATTTACACAAACCATTATGCATATTCCCTTTTCATGCTTTCTTTGCTTGTGTTTTTTTGTTTGTTTGTTTTTTATTTGTTTACTTTTTAATTGTGGGGACTTAACACAGATTCTTTTCCATGCTAAGCAGTGGTTCTACCACAAAGCTTTACCTCTGATTCATGGGAGGTTTGGGTAATTCCAAGATTCAGGAAGTTGCCCTCAGAGCACCAAAATGAGTCCCTTCATCATAGGAAAATGTGAAATTGAAATAATACCTGGTAAATCCAAAGAACTTAATCAGTTGCTGTGTTTTATTTAACATTTCATTTGAAATCTTGTGTAACAGTCTAGAGTTTCTTATTCCAGAGACTCAGATTTGTCCTTTATTTATTTAATGAAACTTCATTTTATACTGGTCACAGAAAATGATATATCCTCTGTGTTTATTGGATCATTCCCTCCATTATGGCCTGATTCCCTCTTTTTGGCACTTCTGCCACCTGCTTATTTATCTCAGCTCATGCATATGCTCTCCATACTCACCCTGTCCCCAGCATTTGGAGCCATCTAGCTCCAATGCTAATGTGACCATGAACCACTCTCTAGAGCATGAAAGGCCAACTTTTTAAATTACCCAGAAATCTTCCATAACATGAGTTTGGCCTAACTCTATTTCTTCTCCTGCCTTCACTGTCCTCTGGCATTGCTCCTGAGCAGTCCCTATATTTTCAGGCACAGACTGACCTACTTAATGCTTGACTCTGTGTCTAGCTACAGCCTTTCAAGCTCTTTCCACTTTCTGCCTCTGGATGGTAACCTCACTTCATTTAGTCTCTGCTGAGTCCTAGCTTAAGGAAGCCATGAGCCCTAGCATCTTTTTAGTCTCTTCTCACTTACAAAGGAACATAATCAATTTTGGGTTCAAATAAACTGTTGATGCCAAATAATGTAAAAGAAGTCCCCTCAAGTCTAGGAGCCAAAGGGCTAGACAAGGGAAGGAGTAATTTACACATCAGCTGGTAGATATCCAATTGACCTGTGGCTGAAATACTAAGGTACTCCAAGGAAAGAAAAACCACTTTATGACAAGCAGATTCATAATTATGCAGAACTCAACAGTCTGAGTCTGACAGAAGAACACAGTTTTCAGAATAATGAAGAAAAATATTTTAAGATGTTCATTGATAACAGTATAGAAAATATCAGCCATTGTGGAAATGACTTCTGAATAATAGTTGTTTTTAAAAGTAACTGTTTTGAGGAAGAGAATAGCAAATTTTGTGAATCCCCACATTTCTATAGTGTTTTTAAAATTTGCTTCTGGCAACTTTTCATTCATCTTGAGTGGATATACCTTTGAGATATTTTTGTGTCATGAACCTGGTGATATGTAGTGTCTCCCCAGGTCAGGATCACTGTTGAAGTCTTACATCACTAAATACATTTCCTTAAATAATCAGTATTTGCTGGGTCCAGCCGGTCACTTCTAAGCACAGAACAAACACTTTAGGACCTAGCCTCCAAAACAAATAAATAAATATATATATATATATATATATATATATATATATATATATATATATATATATATATATATAGGTTTTGGGATACAACTCTGGCAGAGCGCTTGCCAATGTTGTAATTTAACCTAGAGGGTTAAATCACCAAATACACACAAGTATACCACACCAATAAACAATTAAAAAGGTAAATAATCACCTAAAATTCAAGCTTATTATTACTTTTTATTTTGACAGACTTCATTTTCTCTAAATGTTCTAACTAGTTTAAGAATATCTACATAATTTTCAGCTGATCTACTTTGGTTCTCGTCATCTGAAGAAGAGGAGGAAGGTCTTGATGGCACCAAAAAATAAGCAGCCACAGGTATGTACACACATTCTGTTAAATTTCTGGTTTCTTCCTGCTTTGCTTGTTTTAAGAAAATCAGTAAGGTCAAATTGAATTATCTTTCATAACAGTGCTTTGAAATCCAAAGATGGTAATTTAATATTTGAGTCTAAAAGAATTGAACTGGTTATGAATCTGAAAAGAACATTAGAATTCATGATAACATAGAGGTAAACATTATCCTTGTGATTGAGGCAGAAATTTTCCAAATATTGTTTGTGCTTCCATTTTTATAACCATCTTAAATGATGAAGGGGTTATAATTAAGTGGTTTTGTGAATACCCATTTGAATTAATGAACATATATAGTGGCAATGGTCATTGAATGGATTTATGGTAAAGGATGTTCCTTCCCAGTGGCTCAGTTTTTGTTACATATGAGCATGTTTTCATGCCAAGGTGAAGATTTTCATACAGCCTAGCCATCAGTGTCTCTGTCAATGCAAATAGTATAACCTCAAAAAATATACCCAATGATCTATTAAGGAAATTGAAACCTCCCAGAATGGAACCATTGCTTTTGGGTAAAAGCAGGAACTTTCTAGGTTTTTTTTTTTTTTCTTTCCATACCATAAAGTAGTCAATATTATTAACATCTTTATCCAAACTCTTTAGTGAATAATAGGGAAAAAAAGGGCTTTGAATGCTGTTTTTTGAGAATTTAGGAATTTGAGGTGTTTCTTACCTTTTTTTCTGATTGTCTGTGTTAGTAAGGCCAAGGTTTTGCATGCATTGGGATGGTTTTCTCTTCCGAGTATATGTGTGTGTCCTTTAGTGCAAAGCTTTCTCTTTAAAATACATCCTGGGCAGGGGTGATATTTTAGTGTCAAGTATCCATCTTGATATGACCAAGGTGCAAGGTTCACCCACCAGGACCTTTTGAAGAGTAGAGAATAACCTCCAGTAAGAATTACAGTTTAAAACATGTATCACCTATAAAGAAAATGCTTGTTTAAAGTGATCTCTCTAAGTCCACAAACTAGAGAGGAAAACTACACCTAGTTGAAAAAATAGGCGGTACTGGTCATAAAATTATTAAGGTGCAATTCAATAAGGAACAACATTGAAACTGATGTGATTAAACATAGCTGCAGGAGGAAATAAGGAGAAAATGTAACAAAACTGAGAAAGAATTGAGTTTGAAGTGGCAAGAAGAGGTGATACAGGGTAAACATAGAAGAAAGGACCCAAAATGTTAGAAAATGAGATGGAACAGGAAGAAATAATGAGGAAACCCCCTACACAACAACTTACACAAAAGTCAAGAGCAGCAAGAAAAGCATAAAATTTCTCATTATTAATGAAATTGAAATGGGGAATTTTTGTTCAGGATTTTTAATTATAGAAACCAAAACCATGGTGGGATTTCTTGGAGGCAAATGTAGTCCTACTCTTTTCTGGTCTCTCCTTCCAAAACATACCTTATCTGATAGTGATTTGGTAATGGAGTACATAAGCTGAGTTTCTCTCAGTTTGGGGTGTGCCTCCAGAGCCACTGATTTCAGTGGTAGTGGAGTACACAAGCTGAGATTCTCTTAGTTATGCCCAGCTCCTTGCATGGTTATCACTGCAAATGAAAACTCACCTTCAGAATTTTTATTTTTCCACTCAGGGATGTGGTATGTTTTTCTGATAAAACCTCTCGCTATGGAGTCTGGAGACTGTTTTGTGATGCAGACCCCAATTGGGGACTCCTGCAGTCAGTGATCTCAGGGGTGCGTAAGATTCCAAGTGTCTTAGGGATTTCTTGGCACTCTCTTTGAGCATGGTAGATGAGGTCTGTTGGCAGAATCTGTGCTTTGTTCTGGAAAATATAGGAACTTATCTTCTTATGGGACCTTGCCCCCCTCTCCTGGATCTTTCTGTCTCTCGAATTACTTACTGCATAGTTTATCTCCCTCACAACCACTGTTCTTAAAGCACCTATTTGAAATGTGCAGTGCCCCTGTTGGCCTCTACATTATAGATTGTCAGGTGGCACAACACACCTCTTGCAGATAAGAGTTTTCAGCACATTCCCTTCAGTCTCTCTCATAAACCCATAGTATCATGTCTAACAACCACAGTCCTGTGAGGAGAGCTTGCACCTGCAGCTTTGAAATACAAAACAGGCAGTTCCTTCTGACCTGACACACAGATAGGCACTTGCAAAAGGGGCTGGACCACATGGGTCCATTACAATCACCCTTCTGTTTTAAGGGAATAGTTTAGAACCACCTATGTGGCAGAAATTGGAGCAAATATTTCAAAAGCCACTAATCATGGTAGGTTGACATACATGTATATCTGCTCATATGTATGGTGCTGCATGATATGAGTTTTCTACCAGATACATCCCTGGCATGAAATCACAGAACTGCAAACACAACATCAGAATAAAAGTGCCCTGGGTTTTTCTAGTCCTACATAGACCACAAGACCTACTGTAGCTGCCCAGAGCTCTTGTGTCTCTGTTTCTCATTTTCTCCCCCAGACCCAACCATAATAGTGTTGGTGTGTGCCTCCAGAGCCACTGAATTTATGATACAATAAAGTATTTGAAATATATATTTTTTTAATTCTGAGGTTTCTTATCTCTTATGAGAAATGACTAGAAAAAGGACTCTGAGTAAAGGTGACTTCTATCCCGCACCCTGATACTGCTAGCAGGAATTTGCAGTCCATTCATTTCTCTGGGCTGGTTGTGTATTTTAAGTTGCACTGCTACAAAACAGTGATGTTGACATATCTCACAAACTGACTTTTACTTCCTTGTGATAAATACCAAGGTGTACTATGGCTTGGTGTTGAGGTGGTTATATTCCTAGTTTTCATGAGGAATCTCCACACTGCTGTCCAGAGTAGAAGTTTTTATTTTCAGGCTCACAAGCAATGTATGAGAGTGTCTACTTCTTTCTCCATCTACTAATGGGATTGGTAGAATTCTCCTTCTCAGCTCACTAGAGGGGAGCTTTCCTTTTTCCACTCTGTGCAATTTTACCCTAAAACGTCACCAGGATATTTCTCCTATTGTCATGACACCTGACGGAATCAGGGTCACTCCAGGTGAATTGGACTGGCACTAAATAACTGCACGGACACAGAAAATAATTTTGGGGGGAGGTCAGGATTATTCCTCAGCCTCAGCTCCCACAAGGGAGCCAGAGAAAGGCACAAGAGGCAGGCAAAAGAGAGAAAGCATGCCTGAAACCCACCTATTTATTGGGGAGAAGCCATTCAAAGAATATTCCATTCAAATAAGGCAAGGGGTCAAGTTTAAGAGGGTTGAGATTTGCATTGTCATGTCTTGGTTAGCAGTTTGGCTGACATTTTGGAAATTCACATTCATCTCAAGTGCTGTGTGGGGATCACAGGCAGAGCGAACGAAAAGGCACACAATATATCATAGAGCCCAATCAGGCAGCTATTTCAGACTAGTTTTCCTCATATACTCAAATGTGCATAGCTCACACACATATCCCATGAATGACTCACAACATCCCATGAGTTTATTTACTATTCTAAAAACCAAAAGTTTGGATTTCATTTCATATAAGGCTCCCTACAGTGTTTTCCCACAGCTGCTCTTTTTCACCCAGAAAGCACACACCAGTCAATGTGACTCAAGCCCTGAAAATTGGGAAGTGCTGTATATATTTGGGCTACCATCTTTCTTCATTGGTGTACTTTTTAGTTCTCTCTCAGAGGAACATGTTATTGCTCTACCCAGATTGTGTGTGCTGCTTTGTAACAGTAAGATAGAAACATTTCTTCATCCTACTTTGTCATTTTATTAAACTAGATTTTTTTCTCGGTGAAACATTTACTAAAAGGTTTTTAGATCCTGTGAGACTGTGATGACCAAAATGAGGCAAGTCCAACAGTGTCTCATTTCTTCTCAACATCATATGATTCCAACTCTCTCATCACACCAAGTCACATATTTTAACAATAAAAAATTTCATAAGTCCATTTTTTAAATTGTGTAATGCAACATAATATTACATGTTTCTCAAGACTGTTCTAATTAAGTATTTACTGCATTGTTTGTGGTGGGGGTGTGAGATATGGTTGGTTACACAATTAGAGTGCATACATTTCTGTTATTGTATTGTCAGGGAATGGCATCTCTATGACATCCATCCTGCTTTTACCAAATCATGAGCCATAGGAAGATAAAGAGTTCAGCTTCATCTGGAGCACAAATGCTAGGTTCTCCTGTGGAAAGTGTGACTGTTCAAATCTGTACTTGTCTATGTTTTAATTAGCTGCTTTCAAGATCATAATTTGGGTGATGCCTGAAAGAGTGATGATGAAGTCTTCATGCAGTGATTCATTTTGCAAATATTCTCTGAGAGTGGTCTATACATGTGCATTTCTCACTCATACAGAGAGAAACATCATACAGCAAAAGAGAAAGCAGACGGACATGCCCATGGTAAGAACTACATACTCTATTCAGTTCTTTGAAGAGAATATTGATTTCTAACATGAGCACTTGTATATTCTAATACTTGGAAAAATGAACCTAGTAAATATGTAGTAATGAAAAAGCAAGAAAGATAATGAGTTATCTTCTTTTAGACCAAACGTCCAGCCGCAGGTTATAGTAGGAGTGTCCCTATTAGTTTCTTTACAAGACATGCATACATGACAGGAGACTTGGCAATTGTGAAGTGGAGAGGAGAAGGGAGAAAATAAACATCATGAAAGGCAGAGATAGTGAGTACAGTAAGTAAATGAAGAAAAAAGAAGATGTGGAAGTAGAGAAATTTCATTCATTTATCAGAAGAAAAAAAAAAGCATCCTATTCGAAATGTGGAAAGAAATGGGAGTTTCCAGTTATACACATGACTCAAGGTGTGAATATATTTTCTCACCACTCATTCCTGTCTTAGTTGTCATTAGAAAGGAATTGACAAGTGAAGAATTAATCATGCAGAAAGTTTTTTAACTGAAATGTTCATGAATCCATGTGTCCAGTCATACATTTATATAAAAAATCATAATTAAAACAAATTTAGAAAGTTTAAAAATAAGTAAAATTGTAGACGTTCTTGCTTCTACCTGGGATGATGCACAGAGGGCAGACACAGCAGGATGGAAAGTGGAAAAGTGTGCAAATGATTATGGACTGATACCTAAATCCATAGGTTTCTAAACTGTACTTTGGGCAATTTGGAGAGGAGAAGGGGAATAATCTTTGAGAAAATGCATACATGTCAGGAGAGTTGGAAATTGTGAAGTGGAGAAGAGAAGGGAGAAAATAAGCATTATGAAAGGCAGAGAGAGTAAGTACAGTAAGTAAATGAATACAGCAAGTATATGAATAAGAAAGAACTTCTCATCCTCCAGGTTTGGGAACATCATCGGGTAGAAATCTATCTCTATTATTGGAAGGCACTTGAAGGCAGGGAAATGAGAAGCAGACCAAGTTCAGACTCAAACTATCAAACTCTAATAGATTATCTGTTGGGAACCCTATTGAAAATGCACATTCTGATGTATTCTGCTGTCTGTCCTATTTTCTATTATCCCCCCTCCCCTCCCCTCCCCTCCCCTTTTCTCTCTCTACCCCTTCTACTGTAAATCATTTCTTCTATTTGTATTATCTTGTCTTACGCCTCCTTTCCTCTTATATGTCATTTTGTATAACCCTGGGGATCACCTTCCATTTCCATGCGATTCCCCTTCATCAGACACTAGAAAGGCAATATGTCAATCAATGGAAGGGTAACTGATGTGATTCAGCAATCTGTATACGGGGTAAAATTGGGAGTTCATAACAAACTTGAACCAAACCGTGTAATATGATGTATTAAGAACTATGTAATATTTTTAAAGACCAATAATAAAAAAATAAAAAAATATATAATAAAAAAAAAGAAAATGCACATTCTAACCTCGATGGTCTGTGCATCCATGTTTCCTTATGGCCGAAGGTGATTCCAATCATCACTATCTGCAGGCTACCATGTAAAGAGGTCAGGAAAGGATTTTCCTGTAGCAAAACTAAGTGCAGAGCCACTGGAACATCAAGTATGGTCAAGTGATTGTGTACAATTTGTTTTTATTCTGCTCGTGTCTGTTGAACAATGAGAAGGACTCAAAGTACAGAATTTAGTTTTCTTAGGTCTAGTCCCTAAATAGGGAATTAAGAAGGAGTGGGGATAATCTATAGGCAGAATGTCAAATGGAAAGAATCCAGACCAGAGATCAAGATATTGCTTTTGAAAAGTCCCAGGGAAGGAGAAATGTGGAAGGAACAAAAGAAGCTAGCAGGGGAGTTGCTTCAGCGTCCTGGTGCTGCTACGCCGCGGAGCCCTTGCGGTTGTCCAGCCAAGATGCCGGAGGAGACACAGACACAAGACCAGCCCATGGAGGAGGAGGAGGTGGAGACCTTCGCCTTCCAGGCGGAGATTGCCCAGTTGATGTCGCTGACCATCAACACTTTCTACTCGAACAAAGAGATCTTCCTGCAGGAGCTGATTTCCAACTCGTCGGACGCCCTGGACAAAATCAGATATGAAAGCCTGACGGATTCCAGTAAGCTAGACTCTGGGAAGGAGCTGCATATTAACCTCATTCCAAACAAACAAGACCGACGGACCCTCACGATCGTGGATACTGGAATTGGAATGACCAAGGCCGACCTGATCAATAACCTTGGTACTATCGCCAAGTCTGGGACCAAAGCGTTCATGGATGCTTTGCAGGCTGGCGCAGACATGTCCATGATTGGCCAGTTCAGTGTCTGTTTTTATTCTGCGTATTTGGTTGCCGAGAAAGTGACTGTGATCACCAAGCACAATGATAATGAGCAGTATGCCTGGGAGTCCTCGGCAGGGGGCTCCTTCACCGTCAGGACTGATACAGGAGAACCAATGGGTCGTGGGACAAAGGTCATCCTGCATTTGAAAGAAGACCAAACTGAGTACTTGGAGGAAAGGAGAATAAAGGAGATTGTGAAGAAACATTCCCAATTTATTGGCTATCCCATTACTCTTTTTGTGGAGAAGGAACGTGATAAAGAAGTCAGTGATGATGAGGCTGAAGAAAAAGAAGATAAAGAGGAGGAAAAAGAAAAAGAAGAAAAAGAGCCTGACGACAAACCTGAAATTGAAGATGTTGGTTCTGATGAAGAGGAAGAAGAAAAGAAGGATGGTGACAAGAAGAAGAAGAAGAAAATTAAGGAGAAGTACATCGATCATGAAGAACTCAACAAAACAAAGCCCATTTGGACCAGAAATCCTGATGATATCACTAACAAAGAGTACGGAGAGTTTTATAAGAGCTTGACCAATGATTGGGAAGATCACTTGGCAATGAAGCATTTTTCAGTTGAAGGACAGTTGGAATTCAGAGCTCTTCTTTTTGTCCCAAGATGTGCTCCTTTTGACCTCTTTGAAAACAGAAAGAAAAAGAACAACATTAAGTTGTATGTACGCAGAGTTTTCATCATGGATAACTGTAAGGAGCTAATCCCTGAATATCTGAATTTCATTAGAGGAGTGGTGGATTCTGAGGATCTTCCTCTAAACATTTCCCGTGAAATGTTGCAACAGAGCAAAATTTTGAAAGTCATTAGAAAGAATTTGGTCAAAAAATGCTTAGAACTCTTCACTGAACTGGCAGAAGATAAAGAGAACTACAAAAAATTCTATGAGCAGTTCTCTAAAAATATAAAGCTTGGAATACACGAAGACTCTCAAAATCGAAAGAAGCTTTCAGAGCTGTTACGATACTACACCTCTGCTTCTGGGGATGAGATGGTTTCTCTCAAGGACTATTGCACCAGAATGAAGGAAAACCAGAAACACATCTACTACATCACAGCTGAGACCAAGGACCAGGTAGCTAACTCTGCCTTTGTGGAGCGTCTTCGGAAGCATGGTTTGGAAGTGATCTACATGATTGAGCCCATCGATGAGTACTGTGTCCAACACCTGAAGGAATTTGAGGGGAAGACTTTAGTGTCTGTCACCAAAGAGGGCTTGGAGCTTCCAGAAGATGAAGAAGAGAAGAAGAAACAGGAAGAGAAAAACACAAAGTTTGAAAACCTCTGCAAGATCATGAAGGACATCTTGGAGAAAAAGGTTGAAAAGGTGGTTGTGTCAAACTGATTGGTGACCTCTCCATGCTGTATCGTCACAAGCACATATGGCTGGACAGCAAACATGGAAAGAATCATGAAAGCTCAAGCTCTCAGAGATAACTCTACAATGGGCTACATGGCAGCAAAGAAACACCTGGAAATAAATCCTGACCACTCCATTATTGAGACCTTGAGGCAAAAGGCAGAGGCTGACAAGAATGATAAGTCTGTGAAAGATCTGGTCATCTTGCTGTACGAAACTGCTCTCCTGTCTTCTGGCTTCAGTTTGGAAGATCCCCAGACCCATGCTAACAGGATCTACAGGATGATCAAACTTGGTCTAGGAATTGATGAGGATGATCCCACTGCTGACTACACCAGTGCTGCTGTAACAGAAGAGATGCCACCCCTGGAAGGAGATGATGACACATCACGCATGGAAGAAGTAGACTAAGTTTCTGAAGAACCACTCATATGTGTGTCCCCCACTTCACCTTCATTCCTGATACCTTTTCAAGGATTTTTTTGTTCTTTGTTTTTGTTAACATTTATTAAAATGTGTATGGCATGACGATATCTACTTAAAGGGGAGATAAGATTTCTTTAAGTGATATACTGTGATACTTTAGGCACTAAAGCAGAGCTAGTAATGCTTTTTCCAGTTTCACATTGACTTATTTTAACAGGTTGAGCTGTTTGTTCTAAGACATGTAACCTAACTTTGTAGTCTAAAGTGTTCCACTACCAAGTTGTATCCCTTAGTAGACCAGACCAAATCTTTTGTCCCTGAAGTGTTCCAGGATATACCTTGATGTTTAAAAGAAAGATATTTGTTAAAATGGCTTGAGTTTCATCTCATTAGGATCCCCCATAGTTAGTTACCACTGTGCATGTACTAGTCCTCTAGAACCAAGTATGTGAAACAGACAACTGGCTGGGAGGAACTCTATAGGGCTTGTTTTCCAAAGAAAAGTATTTCAAGAAACAAAGCTTAAACCTCCCTTAGTTGTGTTACAAAGCTGTTCAAAAAGTAACAGTAAGGCTTGTGAATGGAAATATGTAGTACCCAAGTCAACATTCTGCTTTAAATAGTAATAAATGCAGATGAGTTAAAAAAAAAGAAGCTAGCAGGGTAATTAATCTTGGAGGAAAGAATGGGGAAACTAAGAGCATGCAATTTAGGGGCTATCAGTATATCTAGCTTCCCCAAAAGATGTGAGAGACTGTAACTCATCCATCATTTGAATCATGAAGAGCTGGTAGGTTGGGGACAAATTGCAGCCATGACCATCTTCTCTATACCTACCAGACATACTGCTTGCTGTGGCTTCAACTTGAGTCATTCTGAGGAGAAAAATTACATTTTCAGAATCATTGGTTGTTTTAAAGACAACTACTTCTTTCTCTTTCTCTCTGTTCTCTCTCCTTCCTCCTGTTCTTTGTTTTGCTTTTTTCTTTCTTCCTTCCTTTCTTTTGTATTTGCTTGAAAATAAAGTCATGGCCCTGGGCATTCTGGAAATTTACTTCATTAATGAGCTACATCCTCATCCTTCAAAAGCTAATTATAATTTTGTGATAGTTCAGGCCTTTCATGAATACACTTAAAACACTGTCAAGTTACACTGAACCAAACTCATTTGTAAACAGAAAACTTTATACAGTTTATTCTTTGAACACCCAAACTCTTGGTCATATTTGTGTTTACACCAATCAAAAGTTTACACCAATCAAACCTTATTTCTTAGATGTAAGACCTATCTGTTCTCATTTGAGGAGATCACGAAACTCTAATCCAGTTATACCAGAGAATACAGGAAAAGAGGATGCACAAGAGGAACCAGCATCTCATCTGTGAAAACAATAGGTGGTGGAGCTGTCAGTGTCAAAGTATGTATTTCAGCTGACTGATTTAAATATTTCTCTTTGTTGAGAAATGAACCTGACCTTCCCCTGGAATCTGAACACAGATTAAGCCTTACTAAACAAAAATGGAAGGACAAATGGAATAAATGTATACAAACTTAAAATTATAGGGATTAAATCCTTCCAATTGTTTTCTACTAAGATATGCACTATGGCTTGTTTTTGTTTTTACTTTGCCTTTGCCACTGAATCTCTCAGGTCCCTTCTTTGCTTCTCTGATGGAATATTGCTGAGCTTTCCATCAGTCTGCATCGTTGCATTGGTATATGTACCCTTATCTGTTTTATTTATGGTCATTGGACACATAGTCTCAGATTTGTAAAATGAACAGCATGTTTCACAAAACCTATTCACTAAGTTCCTTTATTTACTTTCAGTCACATGATTGTTGTCAGCCAAAAACAGCCAGCACAGAAGCCCAGGAAATAGAGCAGTTTTGTGCACAGCTAACCATGGACCTCAGCTCTGTGTTGAGACATCAGTAATATAGGAATTGTTTTGTTGTCTTCACCTTTGAGAATATATCCTCTTTGTGTTTCAGCCTCATGGGACTCATCTGCTTACACAAAGGTAATTAAAGTTCTATATTTATACTTAATTATAAATTTTGTAGTGAATAAAGTATATGTTCTTATGTACTATATTCTTTCCAAGCATACTGAGCCCACTATCACAGTGCTCCTTCCATGGAAAGGACTCGGCAAGGTGAAAGAAAAGATAGTCAAATCAGGTAAGTTTTGAATTACAACATTCTGGGGAAATACTATGTTAAAACAATTTAAATTCTAGCAGCCTTCCCTCATGTAAGGCTGTTTTCCCAATGAGGTGGGAGGATTTGCCCCACAATGTCAGTCATTAGTCACAGCAAATTATCTCTTTTCTGTGTTTCTGGGAACATCCCCTTCATTCTGAACTGCTTCTCCTCCATTTTATACTGTTACATTGTCCCTGTTTCCAGCATTTGGAGTGATCTAGCTACCATGAAAATATCACCGTAAGCCTCTCTTTAGAGTGTGAAAGACCAACCTTTTTAAATTTTTTAGAAATTTTTCCTAATAAGAGCTGTGCCTCATTCTGTATCTCTATGCCTTTCCCCTATGTCCACTGTCCTCTGGCATTAGTCCTCACCAATTCTTCATTAAGACAAATACTGACCTACAGCATTTCATGTTCTTACTATCTCCTGCTCTCTGGATAGTCACCTCTCACCTGTCTCTGTAAGAGGTGAGTAGTCAGAAAAACCACCATTCCTGGCACCTTTTCCCTGCCTTCTTAGGTCCCAGTGCACTTCAGCTTGTTACATTGGCTGTCAGACACATAGGTTCTCCTTTGCCCTTCCCCCAGAAGTCCCGTGCGTAGAGTCTAATCTGTATCAGTTTCTACCACATTTCATCAGGCACAACTTAGGTCCCTTGAAAGGCACTGTCATGATCCGTGTGTGTGTGTGTGTGTGTGTGTGTGTGTGTGTGTGTTGTTTAGAGAAACTGAACCAAAGAAACTACTGTGGCACTCTTGCCCAAGAATGGCTACAGCCTCAGCACTTCCATCACCCACTGAGAAAACAGCATGCTTTTTAAGCACCAGTGCATAGTGCAGTCTTTTTGACAGATCAGTTTAGGCAGCATTTTTGATCTCAGGTTTCTCCTTAACAGGACACACCATGGCACAACTTAGAATGCAACTTTTTCTCCTCTCCCTCCCTTGGTCAGAGGCAGACCTGCTTTGGTGTTTAAATGCAGATTGTGGGCTTTCTTTGTTTATGGTACAGATTTCTGGATCCCTAAGACCTTCCGAGTATCCAGAATTTCTAGGGATTTGAATAAATTCCTGCCGATGTCTTGGGGGGCACCAGAATCAGGAGGCACCACAGCTTTGTAGGTTCAAGCATCAATTCTTTATTCCCGATCTCACACCAGCCTCCACACATGTTCAGGGGCAATTCCAATATGTCCGATCCCCAATCCTACTCCACGAGGCTTATTCCAAATCCCATTTTAATCTCACGAGAACTCAACAAGCAGCAGGAACACCCTAATCCCAGCATCAATAATCTTCAACCTCAACTTCCCTAAAACTCCTATTGTCACGCCCTAAACCCAAGGACGGAGATACTTCCTGCAGGAATACACCCTAATCCTGGATCCACCCTGGTGATTGAGCATGGTCACCTTTCTCAAACACACAAGCAAGGTCGCAGCAAATTTCCAAGGCAAGTCCATTTAACGTGGGGTACACTGGCAAGGATTACGATGCGTCATACCTACTTGGTAATGGCCCTCAGCAAATTCCTTCTTTTACTCACCTTTCTAAGAAGCTCTTCACCCACTTTTTTCATCTCTATGTGATGGTGCAGCTTAGAATGCAGCTTACTGTATGCCAACATTTTCCCAGAATCAGCCCTTCTTTCCATGTAGATTTTGAAGTTTGTTTCTGAGCAAATTTCATTGATCATGAGTAGATGAATATTGGCAATATGGTGTGCATTGAACCCGGTATCCTGTCATGCATCTACAAGGAGTGGGTTGATGATTTGAATAAGAAAAATACTCGGGGCTGGGGACGTGGCTCAAGTCGTAGCGTGCTCGCCTGGCATGCGTGCGGCCCGGGTTCGATCCTCAGCACCACATACAAACAAAGATGTTGTGTCCGCCAAAAACTTAAAAAATATTTAAAAATATTCTCATTCTCTCTCTCTCTCTCTCTCTCTCTCTCTCTCTCTCTCTCTCTCTCTCTCTCGTTTTAAAAAAAAGAAAAAGAAAAATACTCCCTGAAGAACTCAGTGTTTGTTGGGTGCAAATGGGTACATCTTTATTCACAGCCTCTTGGAAGACCAAGGCTGAAGAATGGCTGTGTTCATTTCAGTCAGAGGACTCCGAATACCAATTAAAACAGCCATGGTATAGAAATAAGGGGTAGAGAATTTGACAAGAATGCACAAGTCCCTGGGTCCACTCCCAAGGTGCATACACAAAGAAAGAAAAAGAAAAAAGAAAAACTGTGGAAAGATGAAACCAGTAATTATTCACCTAACATTAAACTTAATTGGAAAGCATATTTGGGAATATTAAGTTGTATTGGTGTTACAGTTACTTCTTTATATTTGGATTGATATACCCTCTTTCTATCTCAGTTCTAAGGAATGTGAGTAAATGTATTCATTTTTCAGCAGAGATCCATTTTGACATGACTTCAGAGGAAGAGCACAAAAGTTTTGGTGATGCTCAACATACCCAGCCTCAGGTATGTCAACATGTAAAACACTTCTTCCTGGTTTCCTTTGTTTTTTCTTGCTTGAAGAAAGTAGAGGTAGCCAAATTAAAATACATTTTAAATAGTCTTTTAGAGTTCAGGCATTATAATGTACTACTCACGTCTATACTCCACTGGTTAGAGCCTGAAAATAGCATTAGAAATCATGTCAACTAAAATTTATTTTGTCATGGAGGCAAAATGATTCTAAATGTCACTTGTGCTTCCACGTGGATAAACTTTTAAAAATAAAAAAAAATTGAGAATAAAGAATAACCACCTGGATTATGAATGGTATAAGTGTAATGTCCATTGAATACATTCATGTGATGTGATTGTTGCCAAAGGGCTCAAAATTCTAGTGAAAATAACTAGTTATCCACTCCAATTTGAACGATTTTTTTTCTGTGGTGACCTTTTCATTTTGTTTCTCATCCTTGCAGAAAAATCAGTCAATATGTTGAATATTTTTATCAAAATCTCTTTAGTTTGTTAAAGAAATGTATTTGGGTACAATAAGGGGGGTATGATTGAATTTGGAGATGCCATCTCACCTTGTTTTCTCATGATGCCAGCATTCCCAGGGCAAGTTTTAGGTAGCATACATCTAGATGTATTTCACTTGGCTGGCATGTGTAAGACCTTGGATATGCAGCTTTCCCTTTGAGATGTGTCCTGGGCAGGGGCCTTATTCTAGTGTCAGATCCCCAACAGAACACCCAAGTCTCATATTTTAAAACTAAAACTTTGTCAGTTGAGTTTTTAAAATGTGTAATCCCATTTAGTATGAAGCATATTCTTCAAAACTCTTTTAAATAAAACTTGAAAACCTTCTCACATTTGATGAAGAATGTGAAGTTGGGTGAGTTACAATGAATATCATTCCTCCTGTGCTTTGGAGTGTATACACATTTGTTAGTATGTTGTCAGGGAATGCCTTTTTTGTGACATCCATCCTGCTTTTGCCAAATCAGGAACCATAGGAAGATAAAAAGTTCAGCTTCATCTGAAGCACAAATGCTAGCTTCCCCTGTGGAAAGTATGACTGTTTAGTCTGTACTTGTCTACATTTTAGATAGCTGCTTTTAAGATCAATATTTGGGTGATGTCTGAAAGAGTGCTCATGAAGTCTTCATGCAGCTCATTGGGTGATTTATTGTGCAGGTATTCTCTGAAGGTGGTCTATAGATGTGCATTTCTCACTCATCTACAGAGAAACATCATACAGCAAAAGAGAAAGCAGACAGATGTGCTCATGGTAAGAACTACATACTGTTCTTTGGACAGAATATTGATTTCTAACATGATCACTGGTATATTCTAATACTTGGGAAAATGAACCTAGTAAACGTGTAGTAATGAAAAAGAAAGAAAGATAATGAGTTGTCTTCTTTAAGACCAAAAGTCCACCTGCTGGTTATAGTGGGAATGTCCTTCTTAGTTTCTATACAAGACATGTGTACATGACAAGGGAGTTGGCAATGATGAAGTGTAAAGGAGAAAAAGGAATAAACATTGAGAAAGGAAGAGAGAGTGAGTACGGTAAGTAAATGAAGGAAAAAGAAGCTGTGAAGGCAGAGAAATTTCAGTCATGTACCAGAAGGAAAAGTCCAGTGTATTGAAAATATGGAAGGAATATGTGCATTTTCCCTTATGAACATGACTGAAGGTATGAGTGAATTTTGTGTGTTTTGGTTTTGTGTTTTTTCAGGTAGGAACTGAATCAGTACCTATTACTTTATCTGGGATAGACTCAGATTGCATAAGATTCTCACTACAAAATATTTTGTTGGAAAGAATACTGTTCTTTACCCTCTACCTTCTTTCTATTGATTTCTCAGTGTCTTCTCATCTTCCTCAGGAAATCCTTTCTGTAGATCAGTTTTCTTTATTACATCACAAAACTCTTTTTAAATATCATCTTTCTGAGTTTATGTTTGTCTTCTCCAGTAGACTTTAAGCTAAAGAATAAAAAGAGGTCCCATCTACTTTATCTGCAGAGTACAGCAGAGTGTGTCACATGTTGTAGGCACTCATTGGTTTAGTGTATGAATAATGCATGATACAGCATTAATATATGTAATTATTCACATATTTTGTTTCTTCTTTTCTTTCTTTCTGACAGTCTGTTAGCCTGTCGAAATCCCAGAAAGCAATTCTATCACTTCAAAGATTAATAAAGCTTAAAAAAAAGTCACTGCCACAGTGTTCACTACATGTTAAAAAAAAAATCACACCTGGAAAATGAGATGCAGGAGCTAAAAAAGAGGGTATCAAAGTTTTTTTTTTTTTTTTAAAGAGAGAGGGAGAGAGAGAAAGAATTTTAATATTTATTTTTTAATTATCGGCGGACACAACATCTTTGTTTTGTATGTGGTGCTGGGGATCATCGAACCCGGGCCACACGCATACCAGGCGAGAGTGCTACTGCTTGAGCCACATCCCCAGCCCGAGGGTATCAAAGTTTAAGCACGAAAATGCAGAATTGAACAACACCTCCGCGATTTGAGGTATGATATCCTAGATTAAAAGAAGGGGTGGAACCCTTTCATTTACAAAGTAAGAAGGATAATTTTTTTAACTGCTGACCTGTTAGCATTTTCAAGGGAGAAAACTTGAATTAAATATAAAATTCTTACAAATAAGATAACATTATGAAATGTGATTATTCTATAAATTAAATGAATAATTTTCCCTGACACAATTTTAATGGCTACATGAAACCCCATCTGCTAGAAATCTCTTTGTTTTACAAACAGAATTTGGGGTTGCTATTTGTTTATATTTTAAGTTATTTCATTAAAATTAACATTTCAAGAAATATCATTTAGAAAAAAAAATCATTTTCCACTCAGATGCTATGGCATGTGCCTATAATTCCAGAAGCTAGGGAGGCAGAGGCAGGAGGACCAAAAGTTCAAAGCAAGACTAGCAACTTATCAAAGTCCTAAGCAAATTAGTGAGACCCTGTCTCAAAATTAAAAAAAAAGAAAGAAAGAAAAGAAAACAATAAGGCCTTGGGATGTAGCTTAGTTTTTTAGCTCTTGTGGGTTCAATCTCTGGTACCAAAGGTGGGAGTGAGAACAAAAGAAAAGGAAAGAAAAAAATTATGTTCTATATATTTCTTTACTTTTAAAAATATTTTAATATAGAGTTATTTGGTTAAAGTAGGGGAACTTTAAAAAAGATATTTGATCAGAGTTTCTAAATTGCTCTCAAGAAAGTTTGTATTCCACCAATGGATCATTTTCTACTGCCCTGAAACATGTTTTTATACATTTATACTTTTTCTTCTAATGCTTGGGATCAAATCCAGGGTTTTGTGTGACTAGTATAATTTGCTAGTGCTCAGCCAGACCCTCAGCTACACTTTTATCATTAATATTCATTTTAAAATGAAATGGAAACTGATTATTTGTTATTTTATTCAAATTTACTCTCATTCATTAATCAAATTTGTTCAGAATGGGTTTTTTTGGTGTTTAGCTTTTTGGGTTTTTCATATACCTTAGAGATTAATGCTCTATCTGATGTGTGAGGGGTAAAGATTTGCTCCCAAGAGGTAGGCTCTCTATTCACCTCACAGATTGTTTCTTTTGCTGAGAAGAAGCTTTTTAGTTTGAGTTCCATCTCATTGATTCTTGATTTTAATTCTTGCACCCACAGAAGTCTTATTAAGGAAGTTGTGGCCTAATCCCACATGATGGAGATTAGGGCCTACTTTTTCTTCTATTAGACACAGAGTCTCTGGTTTAATTCCTAGGTTCTTGTTCCATTTTGAGTTGAGTTTTATGCATGGTGAGAGAAAGGGGTTTAATTTCATTTTGTTGAATATGGATTTCCAGTTTTGCCAGCATCATTTGTTGAAGATGCTTTTTTTCTACAGTGCATTTTTTGTCTAATATAAGATAATTGTAATTTTGTGGGTTAGTCTCTATGTCCTTTATTCTGTACCATTGGTCTACTAGTCTGTTTTGATGCCAATACCTTGCTGTTTTTGTTATTATTGCTCTGTAATATAGTTTGAGGTCTGGTATAGTGATGCCATCTGCTTCACTCTTCCTGCTAAGGATTGCATTAGCTATTCTGGGCCTCATATTTTCCAGATGAATTTCATGATTGCTTTTTCTATTTCTATGAGGAATGTCATTGGAATTTTTATCAGAATTACATTAAATCTGTAGAGTGTTTTTGGAAGTATGGTCATTTTGATAATACTAACAGAGGACAGCACTTTTAATCAGACACATTTTACTTCAGAGAAACCTACCACGTCATTCTTGCTTCTGTCATTCCCCATAGACCTGGACCCACACTGACCTTGGCTTCTGTCTGGGCCAAATTGGCAAAATCACCCTATTTTATTCACAATGTTAATAAGACACACTGAAGCTTCATCATATCCTTTTGGGATGACTAATTTTGGTGGGGGTGGCCTAATATAAGAAAGTGAAATCAATGTGTATTTAAGCTTCTAGTCATGTTTTCAAAATGGTCACATATTTAAAATATTGATTACTCTCACAACATCATGATAAACATCAGATTGGACTCAAGGATGAATTAAATTAGTGTTTTACCTTCAACAAGTGACATCACATTAGTTTTGTCTTCTAAGTTATGTCATATGGACCAATAATTCATAATATTCTGCATATTTACTTTGGATTTAAATCTACATTATGTATTACTACTGATAACATACATAATATTATTCATTTTTATCAACACAATCAACCACTTGAGAAGTCTCAAAGACCCTGGTTGTCCTTTGACTGTTACTGACTCATGCATGAGGTCACTTATTGTCACTTGCTGGGGAAACAAAGGCAGAGATCCTCCAGCCATGCCACCCCACCTTCATTCACAGAACCCATGAGCATCCCAGCTACAAACACTGTGGTGGCCCTGAGGTCCATGATACTCACCACAGACAACCAAACTCTCCATACATGCCTATTATAATTGAGTTATGTGCCCCCAAATTCATGTGGTCTCAACCACCAATACTTCAGAATGGTGTAATTAAGTAATAAAGTCCTTATGAGGAGTAATTAAGGTAATAAGGTATTATGAGGAGTAATTAAGGTAATAAGGTCCTTATGATTGACTATAATCCTTTCTTACTGGTGATCTTTACAAAGAAAAATGTAGTCTGGATAAGGGGTGGAGTGCCAAAAAGACTGACATGGCTAGCAGTGTTAGTCTTCAAGAAAAGAAGGAAAGATAAAGACCTTGAATTAAGAATAGATTAAGGGAAGGCATGACCACTAGACCAGCATCACTGAAGACACTTGTTATGGGTTGGATCCAGAATGTCCTCCAAAAGTTCTTACTCTGATGACTTGATCCCAAATGTACTAGTATTTGGAGGTGGGGCTGTTAGAAAATGATTGAATCAAGAGGACTTTGACTTCATAAGTGAATTCATCCATTGATGGCTTCATAATATGAATGGATTACTGGGAGTTGGTGGAAACTGTAGGACAGTGGCATCTAATTGAAGGGAATGAATCCTTGGGAGCAGGCCCTTGGGGATTATATCTTTTTTTTTTTTTTTAGAGAGAGGGAGAGAGAGAGAGAGGGGAAGAGGGAGAGAGAGAGAATTTTAGTATTTTTTATTTCTCAGTTTTCGGCAGACACAACATCTTTGTTTGTATGTGGTGCTGAGGATCGAACCCGGGCTGCACGCAAGCCAGGCGAGTGCGCTACTGCTTGAGCCACATCCCTAGCCCCCTGGGGATTATATCTTGTCAAGAGCCCTTTACTGTCATTCTCTGCTTCCCTGCTACTAGGAGGTGAGCAGATTTCCTCTGCCAAGCCCATCTGCCCTGATGTCCTATCGCTACCTTAGGCACAAAGGAATGTAGCTGGCCAACCAAAGAATAACAGCTTTCTAATCAAGAGGCAAAATAAGAGTTTTTCTCTGGTATTTTTTGAAAGTAATGAAAAGCTAAGTTAATACAAAAGAGAATACTGTACTCAAAAGAGGAAGATAAAATCATTAGCAAATGTGAAGCAGAATATTCAAAACCACCAGAAGAAAAAAGAGCAAAATGACAGGAACAAATATATACTTTTGGATAATCACACTGAATAAATGTTTTTAATTTTCCATACAAAAGATGCAGATTGGCCTAATGGAGTAAAAAATAAGACCTAAAAATATTCTGTCTATAAGAAACTTAACTCATGTGCAAAAATATACACATACCCAGAGTGAAAGAATGGAAAATGATGTTCCAAGCAAAGGGAATCCAAAAGCAAAAAAGTAATAGCTACATTTATAATTTATAAAACAGACTTTACAACAAAATTAGAAGAGAAAAAAAGGTCACTATGTATTGATCAAGGGAACAATTCATCACAAAGACATAATTTTTATAAATACATAAGCAATGCCTTGAAGCAAACAATTTTAAAAAACAAACATAATTAGAGATAAATAGAAAGATAGGTCACAATAAATATATCATCTAGATTTAAAAAATCAACAAAGAAACATAGATTTACATGGTACTATAGATTGAATGGACTTAACAAACATCTACAAAATATTCCATCCAATAGCTGAAAAATATACATTATTTTCTTCAGCACACATAAAAAAATGTTTTCCAAAATAGACCATATATTAGGAAATGAAGAAAGTCCTACCAATTTTTTTCAAATAAATAATTTCTTATATTTTATCTGATCACAATGAAAAGAAACTAGAAATAACTGCAGAAATTACAGAAACACATGGAGATTGAGCAACACACTACTAAATGAAAAGTACATCATGGAAGAAATCAGAGGGGAAATTAAACTCCTTTTATCAAATGAAATGGAACCACAACTACCACAACAGGAAAAGCAGTACTAAGAGGCATGTTTATAGGAATGAATGTCTATATAAAAACTTCTTAAAAAATAATATCATGATTCATCATAAAATTGCAAAATGTTACAAAAACAAGAACAAACCAAATCCAAAATCCATGGAAGAAAAGAATCAGTAAAGATCAGAAAAGAAATAAATGAATTAGAGACTAAAGAATAATACAAAGCATCAATTAAATAGTTGGTTTGTTGAAATGATAATATGAGAAACCCTTAGCTAAACTGACAAAACAAAAGAAGGCCCAAATAAACAAAATAAGACTTTAAAAAAGAATCTTAACAACAGATACAGTGAAATTCAAAAGATCAGTAGGGAAATTTTTGGAAAAAAAAAAAAAAAACTATGCCTAATAAATTAGAAAATCTGGAAAAAATGGAAAAATTTCTGGACACATATGACTTGCCAAAATTGAACCAAGAGAATATAAAATACTAAAATAAATTAATGATAGGTATTAAGATTGAAGCAGTAATAAATAAGAAGAAGAAGGAGGAGGAGGAGGAGGAGGAGAAGGAGAAGGAGGAGAAGGAGAAGAAGAAGGAGGAGGAGGAGAAGGAGGAGGAGGAAAAGGAGAAGGAGGAGAAGGAGAAGGAGGAGGAGGAGAAGGAGGAGGAGAAGGAGAAGAAGTAGAAGGAGAAGAAGGAGGAGAAGAAGGAGAAGGAGGAGGAGGAGAAGGAGAAGAAGGAGGAGGAGGAGGAGAAAGAAGAAGGAGGAGAAGGAGGAGGAGGAGGAGGAGGAGGAGGAGGAGAAGGAGAAGAAGGAGAAGGCGGGAGGAGGAGAAGGAGGAGGAGGAGGAGAAGGAGGAGGAGGAGGAGGAAGGAGAAGAAGGAGGAGGAGAAGGAGGAGGAGGAGAAGGGAGGAGGAGAAGGAGGAGGAGAAAGAGGAGGAGGAGTAGAAGAAGGAGGAGGAGGAAGGAGAAGCAGGAAGGAGGAGAAGGAGAAGAGGAGGAGAAGGAGAAGCAGAAGGAGGAGAAGGAGGAGAAGGAGAAGGAGGAGGAGAAGGAG